>NW_017670811.1:360471-444383 GCF_001879085.1 Nicotiana attenuata
CCCTAATTCCAACCTGTTCCTCTCAAAGTTTTCTCTACTCAGTGCTTTAGTAAAGATGTCAGCTATTTGTTTATCAGTAGCACAGAATTCTATTGAAATCAATCCTTTCTCATAGTTATCTCTTAAGAAGTGGTGTCTAACATCTATGTGCTTAGTCCTCTTATGATGAACAGGGTTCTTTGTCATACTTATAGCACTAGTGTTATCACAAAATATTGGAATACATCCCACTTCAATTCCAAAATCTACCAGCTGTTGTTTGATCCATAGTAATTGAGCACAACAAGAAGCAGCAGCAACATACTCAGCTTCAGCAGTAGATAGGGCCACTGAGTTTTGCTTTTTGGTAGCCCATGACACAAGACATGAACCAAGGAAGTGTGCCATACTTGAGGTGCTCTTTCTATCCACTAGGAAACTTGCATAATCAGCATCAGCATATCTTACTAGATCAAAATTACTACCTTTAGGGTACCAAAGGCACAGATCAGTGGTTCCTTTTAGATATCTCAGTATCCTCTTGACAGCAGTCAAAGTGAGACTCTTTTGGATTTGCCTGAAAACGAGCACATAGTCCTACACTGAGAACAATGTCAGGTCTGCTAGCAGTGAGATACAAGAGTGAACCAATCATACCCCTATACAACTTTTGATCAACTGATGAACCAGGTTCATCAACATCTAATTTAGTGGCAGTTGCAATAGGTGTGTCTATTTCTTTAGATTCCTCCATTTTAAACTTTTTGATTAGCTCTTTTGTATACTTCTGCTGATGGATCATGGTTCCATTTGGACTTTGTTTAATTTGTAAGTCTAAGAAGAAATTAAGCTCACCCATCATGCTCATCTCAAACTCACTTCCCATTAATTTTGCAAAGTCCTTACTTAGCTTGTCAGTGGTGGCTCCAAAGATTATGTCATCAACATAAATTTGCACAACAAGGAGATCCTTACCTTTTTCCCTTAAGAATAAGGTACTATCTATTTTACCTCTCTTGTAACCATGCTCCAGTAAGAATTTTGACAGTCGTTCATACCATGCTCTTGGGGCCTGCTTGAGTCCATAGAGAGCCTTGTCCAGCTTGTACACATGCTCAGGACATTCCTTACTCTCAAACCCTGGAGGTTGTTTCACAAACACTTCTTCTTTTAGATAGCCATTTAGGAAGGCACTTTTGACATCCATCTGATGAAGAGTAAATTCCATATGTGCGTCTGATTGCCTCTAGTCTTGCTAGTGGAGCAAAAGCCTCATCATAGTCTATGCCCTCCTCCTGGCTGTAACCTTGGACCACCAATCTTGCCTTGTTCCTTGTAACTGTTCCATCTTCATCAAGTTTGTTCCTGAAGACCCATTTTGTACCAATGACCGATCTGTCCTTGGGTCTTGGTACTAGGTGCTAAACTTGACTCCTTTCAAACTGGTTAAGCTCATCCTGCATTGCATTCACCCAATCTGCATCCTGCAAAGCCTCAACAACATTTTTGGGTTCAATGATAGATAGAAAAGCATCAAAAGCACACAGATTCTTTAATTGTGATCTGGTTTTAACTCCTGATGTTGGATCAGTGAGAATGTTCTCAATGGGATGAGAACTTTGATACATGTGAGGTTTCACAACCAACTGACTTCTGCTGGATGTTTCTACCATTTGCTGAGGAACAGGATCTTGAGCAGGTTCCTTCAAGAAGTTTATTTCAATTCCTCTTTGATTTCTTCCCCCTGTCAGGTTGCCCTGTATGGAAGAACCTGTTCCATCACCTGTTCCTTCTGTTGGTGCCACTTTGACCTGAGTTGATACTTCAGTCAAGTCTTTTACCAATCCAATGGCTTCATCTTCATGTTCCTGTCTCTCAGAAAGAATGTTAGTTTCATCAAATACTACATGCACACTTTCTTCTACACACAAAGTTCTTTTGTTAAACACTTTATATGCTTTGCTATGTGAAGAATATCCCAAGAATACTCCCTCATCACTTCAAGGATCAAACTTTCCTAGGAAGTCTTTTCCATTATTGTGCACATAGCACTTGCAACCAAATGCCCTAAGATGGGATATATTTGGTTTTCTCCCTTTATGTAACTCATAGGGAGTCTTCTCTACCAGAGGTCTGGTCATGCATCTATTTATTATGTAACATGCAGTGTTTACAGCCTTTGCCCAGAAGCTGTGAGGCAATTTACTTGAAAGTAGCATGGTTCTAGCCATATCCTCAAGAGTTCTATTCTTTCTTTCAACTACTCCATTTTGCTGAGGGGTCCTGGGGTAGAGAAATTATGATCTATACCATTTTCATCACAGAACTCAGCAAACTTTGAATTTTCAAATTCAGTTCCATGATCAGACCTAATGGAGGCAAGTTGATTTCCTAATTGTTTCTGAGTTTTTCTGACAAATACAGAAAACATGTCAAAAGCTTCATCTTTGGAGGTTAGAAATAGAACCCAGGTAAATCTTGAATAATCATCAATTAGCACCATTACATATTTCTTTCCACCTCTGCTCATGGTTCTCATTGGACCACATAGATCCATATGGACCAGTTCCAACGACTTGGTTGTACTTACCATTTTCTTGCTTTTGAAGGATGACCTTACCTGCTTCCCCCTTGCACATGCCTCACAAACTTTGTCTTCCTTGAACTTGATATTAGGTAACCCTATCACCAAGTCTTTAGAGACTAATTTGTTAAGCTGATTTAGACTTGCATGACCAAGTCTTTTGTGCCACAAGAGGGGATCATTGTCCAACACACTTAAGCAAGTGTGTTCATTTTCTGAAAGTGTGGACAAATCTATAATGCATGTATTGTTTACTCTTTTTCCCTGCAAAACAATCTTGTCAATGGTAAGATTAATCATAAAATATTTGGTAGTGATGAATGCTGCCAAGTTACATTTATCACATAATTGTGATACACTGATTAGACTGTACTTTAGGCCATCTATCAAGTAGACATTCTCAATAGAGTGAGAGCCAATCTTACCTACCTTTTCAACCCTAATGATCTCACCTTTCTTCCTATTTCCAAAGGAGACATTACCTCATTTGAGGTCCTCAAGTGAAAGGAACTGGTTCTTGCTTCCTATCATATGCTTTGAACAACAACTATCCATGTACCATATTTGGCTGCTCCCCTTCACTTGGACCCACGAAAGGAAATTAGGGGTTAGTCGTAGGAACCCTAACTAGTTTGGGTCCCTTTCTATAGGCAAAAGGGTGAATCAAATTCTTTTTAGCCCAACCTGGCAGCCTATTTTTCCCTTGAACAAATTCTTTATTCTTTTGACTAGACTTTTCTTTTGCAATACATTCACTTTTATAGTGATCAGTTTTACCACAGTGTGTGCAAATTTTGTTCTCAGGAAGTGTGAGGTACTTGCTTTTGGGATCCCACTTAGGTGCAGGGTCCCGTAGCCAAGTCCTCTCTTATTGCTACTATGGTGTTCATGTAGCCATGAAAGTGCATCGGAGGACCTATTCCATTTACAGGTTCTATCTAGCTCGTGCTTGACCTTGTTTAGATCCTCCTTAAGGACTCTTATCTGCTCATCTCTTTTGTACAACTCATCTTTCATTTTTCCTGCATTTTCTTCTAAAGTGAGTTGTGTGTGATCAGATTTCTTTTTACCAGTTCCTAATTTCAATTTTAGATTTTCAAATTTAAGCTCTAGGACTGTGGTGTCAAGTTCATGAACCTGGTTCTTCAACTCAGCATTTTTACTATCACTTTCACTAGCCCTAAATTCCAAGTTTTTGCACTTAGCTTTCAGAATCACACATCCTTAGACTGCTATTCCTTTTCATTGTTTATAACCTCAAATTCATCAATGAAATCTAGAAGTAATTCAGATAGACTTTCTTTAGACAAAAACTTAATCTTGTCTTTGAGATGAATTATACTTACCTCAGATTCCTCATCGGATTCTCCAATTGCCACAAGTGCTTGTTCATCTCCATCTTCGTCTTCTGAGTCATCATCTGAGCTTTCACCCCAAGCAGCAACCATAGCCTTTGTTAATACTTTGTTGTTCTTGGGATAAACCTGTTCCTTCTTCCTATTCCTTCGTTAAGCTCTTTCCTTCTTCCATTCAATTTCCCATTGAGGGCAATTTTTGATGTGGTGATCGGTCTTCCCATGCTTGTAACACCCCTCATTGGTTTGTTTTTCAGGAACCCTTGGTTTGTTGTAGCTTTCACTTCTTGAAGGACCATTTCCTCTCATTAGGTACTTCTTGAAATCCTTTGTGATCATGGTCATTTCATCCTCCTCTAGATCAGCACCTTCAGTGATTCTAAATGCCATGCTCCTTTCCTTCTTGGGTGCATCCATCTTCATGGTTTGCCTTCTGAGTTCATAGGCAGTGAGATTTCCAATTAGCTCATCCAACTTAAGAGTGGCAATGTTCTTTGATCCTGAATGGCTGTGATTTTGCTTTCCCAAGAGATTGGCAGCACCCTTGTCAAAATCTTCTCAACTTTGTCTTCTTCTAGAATAACCCTTCCAAGAGACTTAAGTTCATTTGTCAGTGTGGTGAACCTTGTATACATCTCTTGGATGGTTTCCCCTTCCTTCATGGTGAAATTCTCATATTGAGAATACAGTAGTGTTCCTCTTGATCTCTTTACTTGAGGAGTTCCTTCATGAGCCACTTGTAAAGTGTCCCATATCTCCTTAGCAGTGGTGCAGCTTTGAATCATGTTGTACTCGTCTGGACCTAGTCCACATACAAGACATTTCTTGGCCTTGGCATTCTTTTCCCATTTCTTCAAATCTTCAGCAGTGCAGTCAGCTCTTGTCTTTGGCACGTCCACTCCTTCAGCATTCTTCTTTGTAGTAGCTAGGGGACCATCAGTGACTATGTCCCATAGTTCATAGTCTTCTCCTATGATGTGATCTCTCATCCTGTTCTTCCACCAAGAATAGTACTGACCATTAAAGAGTGGGGGCCTAGCAGTGGATTGCCCTTCCCAGTTTCCAGGTGGTGCACTAATCTTGATCTTTTCCTAAGGTGTTAGCCTTTTCAAGGATAACCTGCTCTGATACTAATTGATGTTCTAAACGTCAATACCACACAAGAGGGGGGGGGGGATGATTTGTGTGGTACCTAATTTTCGCTCTAGAAGAACCTGGTTCTTCTCGGTATACTAATTACTGCTGTTTGCGGAATAATAAATACAAAAATAAAGAACACAAAGATTTTTACGTGGAAAACACCTGGCTCAAAAGGTGAAAAAACCACGACCTACTACTCAGTAGGATTTTCCCAAACTTCCACTGAAATCACTGAGCCAAAATAGCATTTACAAAACTCTTTGTAAACCTAAGGATTAACTCTAATCCCGTTGTAGCAACCAGCCTCTAACTGCTGCAACAACTTCAAGTTAACTCTAACTTGAATACTCAAAATACCTATTACAATTGCTTCTAGATAAAGCTGAAAGGTACAATATGAAACACCTACTACAATTGAACTAGAAATAAAGAAAGACACATAAAACTCTTTTTGGAGCTGGTTCTTCAATCTGGTTCATGTAGCTTCAGGTTTGCACACTTGAATCACACACAAACTGCTTGCAAAAAGACTTGCTATTTTGCTCCCAATTCACGTTTAACTTTTGCATTTTTGTGCAACACTTTAATGTGAGAACATCCTGCAATTAATAGAGTTAGTAGATGAAGAAATAACTAGAGTTCTGATGCAACTCTTCCTTGGTGGAAGAGTTCTAGTTGATTTCAACTTCTAACTCCTTCCCTATCTTGAATTGTGTTCTCTTTGATTAAGGAATCCTTCTCCTTATCAATTATGCAACCTTTTCGATCAGGAGATATTAAATACACCAAGTTAAGCTTATCTCCTTCACGTGCAACCCACATGCTCGAATCTGCCCGTTTCTGTGCACCTGAGTGATGGACCTGGTTCATCCCAAGTTCCTTTGTCAGTCTTAAAAACTAACCTTTACTTGGGCCAACAGAAAGCATATGACAAAGTCCCGAGAGAGGTGCTCTAGCGCTATTTGGAGGCTAAAGGGGTTCTAGTAACCTACATTAGGGTGATTAAGGACATGTATGATGAAGCTAAGACTCGGGTTAGGGCAGCGGGAGGAGACTAGGAACACTTTCCGGTTATGATAGGGTTGCACCAGGGATCAGCTCTTAGTCCATTCCAGTTTTCCTCGGAGATGGACACATTGACGAGACACATTCAAGGTGAGGTGCCATGGTGTATGTTATTTGCTAATGACATAGTTTTAATTGATGACACTCGGGGTTGTGTTAACAAGAGGCTGGAGGTTTTGAGGCAGATCCTAGAGTCTAAGGGTTTCAAGTTGAGCAGGACCAAGACAAAAATACTTGGAGTGCAAGTTCCGCAACGTACCTAGGAAAGGGATATGGAGGTGAGGCTTGATATGCAAGTCATCCCTAAGAGAGGTAGTTTCAAGTTTCTTGGATCTATAATACAAAGTAACAGGGAGATAGATGAAGACGTAACACATCGTATCGGAGCAAGATGGATGAAGTGGAAGCTCATATCTGAGAGTTAAAGGTAAGTTCTATAACGTTGTAGTTAGACCGACTATGTTGTATGGAGCAGAGTGTTGGCCGGTCAAGAACTCTCATACCATAAGCTAAAAGTAGTTGAGATGAGGATGTTCAGGTGGATGTGTGGGCATACCCGCTTGGATAAGATTAGGAATGAAATTATTCGGGAAAAGGTGTGAGTGGCCCCTATTGAGGATAAGATGCGGGAGGCGAGGTTGAGATGGTTCAGGCATGTTAAGAGGAGAAGTATAGAAGCCCCAGTTAGAAGGTGTGAGCGATTAGCCTCGGTAGGTAGCAGGAGAGGTAGAGGTAGGCCTAAGAAGTCTTGAGAGAGGTAATTAGGCGCGACCTAGCAGAGCTAGAGCTGACTGAGGACATTGCCCTAGACAAGAGGATGTGGAGCTCAAAGATTAGGGTAGAATGTTTGTAGGTAATCGAGCGTTTCTCTTTGTCTTACTCAGTTCGCTAGCATTAGTGTTAGTATGATATGTTTTATCCATAGATGGCTATTACTACCTAGTGTTTGACTGGATTCTTGGATTCAATATTATTTCATCTTGCTGTTATTCCTACTTGTTGCAATTACCTTTTCTTTTTCAGTCATTCTCTAGCCGAGGGTATATCGAAAACAGCCTCTCTGCCATTCCAAAGGTAGGGGTAAGGCTGCGTGCATCTATCCTCTCCAGACCCCACTTGTGGGAAACTACTGGGTTTGTTGTTGGTGTTGTTGTTGCTTTGAATGGACATATTAGTTTACTAACAATGATAGTTAATTAGATACATTAATTAATTCCATTATATTACTCTAACAACTGATACTATTAGAATATCTATGCGATTCATGTTTTATTATCTTTTGTACAAATTATGTGATACCTGACTTAAGATATTCATGCAACTCATGAGTATAGAGACTAGTCATAATAAAAGCATAAAAATATTCTTGAAACATTAATCGACTTTTATGCCCTTGAAAATTTAAATTAAATTTCAAGATTAATGTCCAAAAAGGTAAAAGTATTTGAATTCTTGTAGAGTCAAAGTTTTTATAAATTTAAACTATTGGTTCATGATTCCCAATATAACCTGTTCGTTATTCAAACAAGGAGACTACTGCGGACTCCAAATTGTTTTAAATAATAATCATAAATCATATTTCGTCTGGAAGCCCAGGTCTTGTGATTATTAAGATAACGGAATTATTCAGATAACGTGGTTATTAAGTGAAACGCTCTTTCCATGACATCCTATGTAATTGACAGAATCGAAAAAGGCATCAATATTTTTGATGCTTTGGTGCATATGGTACACCTTAATAGTTCCATATTCTTGTGTCACAAATATCACATTAATTTACTGGTTGCTTTAGCCTGCCTGTCTGATAAGATTGACCCCACTAGTGGAGTTTTACTGTGTTGTTGTTATTGTACTAATAGCTTAGGCCATCTCCAATTCTTGCCTCCATTTTCTCCTCCAAAATAGAGTAAAGTTACTCCAACCAACTCTATTTTTTACTCCAAAAAAGAATATTCTATTTTATATTCTTCTCTCTTTTTAATATTATATTATTATCTTTAATTTAAATTTTAATTTCTTATTTCTATTAAAGAAATTCTATCTTTTTTTTTCATATTCGTCATATATAATTTATATTCCTTTTTGAGATTATCATATATTTTT
The DNA here is from genome assembly GCF_001879085.1 of Nicotiana attenuata. Taxonomy (NCBI): domain Eukaryota; kingdom Viridiplantae; phylum Streptophyta; class Magnoliopsida; order Solanales; family Solanaceae; genus Nicotiana; species Nicotiana attenuata. The sequence goes on from NW_017670811.1 coordinate 368,698, forward strand.
TGTATGATAATAAGTTATAATAAAATTAACTTACGATTTTACATAAAAATAATAAAGCACGAAAATTAATTTACCAAAATTATACGGCTAAGCTAAGATATAAAATATTATTATAAAGATATTACATAAACATAATTAAGTATATATAAAGAGATAAATTAAAAAAATTAAAAGATAAAAATAATAACAAAGTAATAAGGAATAGTAATGGAGGAGATGAATAATGTTACTCCAAATTTGGAGTGACATTATTCATCCTCTATTTTGCAGCAAAAAATGTAGCGTTGGAGACCAATTACTCAAAAATTCACCTGCATTATAGCAAATGCAGTTGGTGTCGGATATGTCCTTATAGTTTTTGGATGCATTGTTACGTGTTGTACTACCTTTTTTTTTTTAATTACAATCGATTGTACCAAAGTTCACACCACAAAATTTCTTACCTCAAACATAGTTTGTGAAGTTCCATGCAACATTTCACTTATAGGCTAGAATACGTTTGTATTGGTGGAATAATAGGCATGATACATGGATTAATAATATGGTGGCAGGTGGTATTTATATCAAGTCAATAAAGAAGGATGATGAGGCATGCTTAAAATACCCACGGGATGTATGAAAGAAGGTATCGTACCTGACAGTTGGAAAAGATGAAATAGGCACGCGATGCATGAAGACCATAAATGGGGAAGATTCATCAACAGATAAAAAATATGAAAAAGGAATAAGCATTACCGTGATTATGCGTGATCATCTATTATTACCATAGCCACTACAAGTAGTTATAGTAACAGGCGATTAATGCAGTTAATGATTGTAACGGGTAGGAATCAATTAAGGGGAATCGTTACATCTGTGTATCCTTATATAAGAGCCCTTATCTTATTTAAAGCGAATCATTTGAATTTTCTTAAATATATGCAATCAGCCTTTTACTTGTATATCTCTACTTGATTGAAGAATCCAATCCACAATTCTAGGGAGAAAACAACGATTATCAATAAGATTTATTTCCGTCATTTATCATGTCAATTGTTTATTTTATTCTCGTATTTTTGTTAAAGTGAAATAAATTTGGTTATTAGAAAATCCATTTTCTTTAACTTTGACCATAAAAATTATTTTTTTGTTAAACAAATTGGTTCCGTTACAGAAAATCTGATAATCTGTTCACTTTCCGTATTTTATCTTTAGCAACAAAGCATGTCAACTACTAACGAAATTATTTAGGTGGATGGGGAGTCCAAAAAAAGAAGAAGAAGGAACTCTACCACACCATACGCCAACAACAACCCCACCACGATCACATTACAATTCACCTGAAAGGTCTACTACACGTAATGATGGGCAATTAGTTGATGTGACGACTAACGAGCAGGATAACATAAGGCAAATGATTGCTCAACAAGTTGATGAAGCTTTGCGTGCATTTGCAAATGGGTTACCTAACGTTACGCAGACCCCTCCAATAGTAAATACGACTCTAGAAAACCCTCGTTTAGGGCTTGATAATTCAGGAAGTGGAGGAATACCAAACGATTCTGAAGATGGAGGATCAGGTACCCCAAACTAATTTTAATTTACAAAGTTTGGTATTAACCTTGTAGAAACAGCTCAAGGAACAAAATGAGGGAATAGAATAGATACCTGGAGTGCCACCGATAACCAAAGGAGTGGATATCGATAAATATTCTCAATATCCGTGGAAAACAAGTGCAATACCATTGCTAATTTCAAAAAAGTTTAAGATGCTTGATATCCCTAAGTATGATGGGACCACTGACTCACGAGACCACATCACTGCGTTTACCACGGGAGTTAAGGGCAGTGACTTAACCAAGAAGGAAATTGAATCAATCTTGGTGAAAAAATTTAGCGAAACCCTCACGAAATGGGCATTAACATGGTATTCACTCTTTCCTAAGAATTCTTTAGACTTTTGCTGAGCTTGCAGATTGCTTTATAAAGGAACATTCACGAGCCCAAAGGGTAGAAAAGAGGATGGAAGATATCTTCAAAGTAAAATAGGAAAGCACAAAATTGCTTAGGAAATTCGTGGATAGATTCCAGTAGGAAAGGATGATGTTACCATGTGTACCTCATAACTGGCGACTATGGAAATTGTGAGTAATTTGAATGAAAGAACTTCAGAAGCCATGAGAAGATTGAAAGCAAGTCTACGTGAGTTTCCTAAAACTCCCTGGAATGATGTGTACAACAGATATAGTACTAAGTTACGAATAGAACAAGATACGATTTCCTAGCTAAAGGTGGAAGAAAGACCCGGATCTAGACATTCAAAGATAGAAAAGAGATCTGGTAAGCGCAAGCACGAGCCTTATATGAGACCTGCAAGACGAGATTCCCGACCTAAATAAGAACATGCACGGTTTGATTCAAGATCGAAACAGAAGGAGAAGAGTTCTTCTTCCCGATTCAAAAAGGAGCAGGACACAGCCAAAAACAGTGATTCAAACTCTTAATCAAGAATAAGATATTATAATTTCAATGTCAGTTAAACAAAGTTGGTAGCTGTTCTGAGAGGAATGAGTGGCAAGGTGCGATGGCCGAAAGTGATGAGGTCAGATCCCAGCAAAAGGATCCAGGAATCTTGGTGCGAGTTTTACAATGATCATGGCCATAGAACAGCATATTGGAGGCTCTTACATAGAGAATTTGAGTATATATTGAAGCAAGGCTATCTCTTTGACCTGTTTAGTGAAAAACGAAAACAATCTTACATGAAAAACAAGCAAGAACCACCAATGCCCCCATCACCAAAGAGAACGGTAAATGTTATAACCGAGGGTGAAGAGTTAACGGGGTAATGTACACCGCAGCAAGAAAGACATCCAATGTTACAGTTACCCACGGGAAACAGGTTCGTTAGGTTTTGGAAGGAGACATCATAGCATTTGACGATGAAGATGCGGACGACTTGATTTTTTATCATAATGATGCACTGCTCATATATTTACTTGTTCATGATACGAATGTTAAACGAGTTTTTATTGACCTAGGTAGCTCAGTATATATGATCCTACTGAGAGTAGTAAACGAGATGCAAACGAATGATCTAATCTTACCGAAGGCATAGTCGCTGTCTAGGTTCAATAATTCAAGTGTCGTCACGAAAAGAGAAGTCATATTGGCAACATTCGCAGAAGGTGTCATCAAAGATACTAAATTCTAGGTGGTTGATGAAGACATGGCCTATAACATAAATATAGGAAGGCCATGGATTCGTGGTATGGATGCGGTCCCGTCAACATTGCATTAGGTGGTTAAAATCCCACCACAGTTGGAAATTCATCAAATCAGGGAAGATCAACAGGCATCGTGAGATATCAACTCAGTTGCAATTGTGAGCGCAACATTCGTGGATGGAGATACGGAATAGCAATTATAGAACTCACTTGAGGATAAGTCAATGCTCATCTCAACTAGAAGCCTAAGAAATGAAGCTGATATATATTCAAGGCCTGATGTGATCCAAGAGCTAGAGGAAAATCAGAATATCAAAACTACCACGGAGGAGTTCGAAGCTGTTATATTATTCGTCCAGTTGCTTGGAAATGAAAGGTAAGTTAATTGAATTTTTACGTGGAAATGCCTATTGCTTTGCTTGGGCATTCAGACATGACAGGTATACCACCAAAGGTAATGACATAAGTTGAATGAGGACCCATTGCACCCACCTGTCAAACAAAAGAAAAGGAAGCAAGGAGCACTTAAAAATCCTGTAATCCAAGATGAGGTACAAAACCTTCTAAAATTGGTTCAATTCGAGAGGTAAATTAACCTGACTGGTTAGCCAACACTTTCATTGTCCCAAAAAAGAAAGGGAAGTGGCGAGTTTGTGCGGATTATACTAATTCTAACAAAGCTTGCCCTAAAGATTTATTTTCTTTTATTACATATAAATTAATTAATTGATTATACCGCATGTCATGAACTTTTAAATTATTTTCGATGCATATTCTGGTTATAATCAAATAAATATGGATCCTCTAGATGAGAAAAAGGCCTCGTTTGTTACAGACTGGGAGACTATCACGACCCAATTCTATTATAGGCCGTGATGGCGCCCAGCGCCGCTGCTAGGCAACCTAACAGTGAACTAACCATGTGATTTCCCCTTTTTAATAGATTTCCAAGTAATTAAGCTTTCCTTGATTTAAAAGATTTATGAAATAATAAATTTAAAATAAATAAAATGAAAGCAACTGAGTGCAATCATAACCATAGAAATAAACCAAAACCACAAGTCTACTAGTGTGTGCCAAGACCTGGTGTCACAAGTGTATGAGCAAATAGTAGAATATACAAAAGAATACTAGTCTACTTGTTAAGCCCCGCAATATTATGTCGATATTACAATAATGCTACGCTTCGCAGAATTAAATTACGACGATGTTGCACCCTGTAGTATTGCATGTTGAATTTGTCGTAAGGTAATTGACATTAGCCCAAGGAAAAATATTATTTGGAGATAATAAGGATTATGCTATTTTTAAACAAATGATGATTAAATTTGTGATGGTGAGAGGGGAAGCAAGTCAAAGAAAATGAATTTTTCGTCCAAGTTTGGCATATTGTGATAAAATACGGGCCGAGCGTTAATACCCGATATTTATGGACTAGTGTCATACAAGGTACTACATGACCATGATAGTAAGGTGTACAAGGTATATTAAACGCGAGTAGTATTTTTAGTAAGTTGAGATAATTCTTAATTATGCGGGTAATTGGTTAATTACCGAGTAACGGAACATTACCTAATTAATTGGGGATAATTATGATTAAATGGAGAAAGATCTCTTTGGGGCTGTCACTTGGCATCAATCTAAGCCAAAGTGGCACTAATGGCATAATGAGTCATAAAGCATGCTAAGTTTACACGTATAAAATTCTTGTATTGAAAAGCTAAGGAAAGTGATTCTTGGTCTCTTTATTTAATAAGTAACGTGATGTAAGAATATTGAACAATTCATAAAGATAAGAATTGAAACATTGCTATTTCAGTAAGGAAAGCTATACGAAATTGTGATCAAATTCACAAAAATATGGAAATGTTTTACATCTACCAAGTAACGATCTTCAGCTTCATGCAAAGTTATACGACGTAATAGTAAGGGGATTTGCAATTCTAAGGGAGTCCGTTATAATCTTTCTTAAGAACATCATACGGATATTTTTCTACTTCGATCTGCTTAACATGTTTTATAACAAAAGACGTATGTTGGAGGGATTGTCTAGAGAATCAGCAGGTATGTTAAGGCTATCCCTTCTTTCTTTTTGGCATGATCCAAATAATACAAATAAAACAAGCAAAATACGCAACTTTCATAAATGACTCCATTCTTAGAAATACTAGGGGTGTCAATATTCTTGATTTCCATGTGAATTATTATTATATCTTTTGTTCATGGGTCTCAGAAAAATACGTATTTGATAAAGTTTATCCGAAAGGCATATTGACTTTTATGGCATTCCGAGAAAATCTTATTAATGTATTTCTTATGCATTTCATGCATTTATACATGTACATTGATCCATGACCAGATGACATTATATACGCGTATATATGTATATTATATGTATATGGGATATGGGAAAAAGTTGTGGCGTTATATACGCACCACCACCTGATCGGCTGGTATACGTTGATGATTTGCCCACAGTGGTCGAGATGATATGATGGGATGCCCTCAGAGGCTTGATAATGTTATGAACGCATATAGCCATGCATGGTATGGCATTTATACGCATATGCATGATATTATAATATTAAATGATTCATAGAGTTATTCAGACATATATTTTGAGTCTTTTACTCCATATTTCTCTCATGTCTACTAGTTACCGATTTTCATTCCTTACATACACGGTACATTATTTGTATTGACGTCCCTTTTGCTTGGGGACGCTGCGTTTCATGCCCGCAGGTCCTGATAGACAGGTTGAGAGTCCTCCAAGTAGTCTATCAGCTCAGCGAAAGGTGTTGGTGTGCACCATTTGCTCCGGAGTTGCTTCTTTGGTCTATATGATTAGTACATGTATTGATTGGTATGGTAGGAACCTGTCCCGAACTTTATGGTATTATGTATTCTTAGAGGCTTGTAGACAGATGTCATGTATACGGATACTTGTATGGCCTCGTCGACCTATGTTTCGAGTATATACAGAATCATGCCGGCCTTATAGGGCCCGTACTTCATATGTATAAGTTTGTTTTTCCCTCATGCTTTACTCCGATTAAATTACCTATGATAGAATGATATGAAAGATACGTTATGTTGGTACTCGGTTGAGTATGGTACCAGGTGCCCGTTGCGGCCCATCCGTTTGGGTCGTGACAAAAGTGGTATCAGAGCAGTTCTGTCCTTGGGAGTCTACAAGCCGTGTCTAGTAGAGTCTTATTTATGGGTGTGTCATGCACCACACTTATAAGCAGGAGGCTATAGGGCATTTAGGACTGTCACTCTTTCTTCTTACTCTAGATCGTGTGGTAGAGCTCAGTTGTAAGAATTCAAATTCCTAACTTCTATTTTATTCTTAGTAAGACGATACCTACATCCAGAAAGACGGTTGGTAAAATACATGGCCATGGAAGAGTTGAGTCAGAGGAACTCGACTTTGCATCATGCTTATGATAAGTAAATGTGAGGTCTTCGGCAAATCATGTGCGTACTGAAAGATGTAATCCTCTTGATAAGGAGTCTTGAGGCAAGAATACTTATCCGCCTTAATGGTGAAAGACAATGAGAGATTCAGAAGATAATACAAGTTTCAACAAGCAAAAGAAGTAAGATGAAGAAGAGTACGAGGCTCCCAGTTAATGAAGGTTAACGGTGTTTATAATTCAGGCAGAGAAATATAAGCTTTTTGAGTTATATTCAACAGTAACATAGGTATGTACAATTGGGCGTACCCATCTCAGTTATTGTAACGACCCGGCCGGTCATTTTTTGAATTTACGCCTCGATCCCCTATTAGCTGCTTTCCCCAAGTTTATTTCTGCTATTTTGATTTGCCGGGATGTTTGGTTTTGAGTTTCGGATAGTTTTGGGACACTTAGTCCCTAAATGAGAGCTTAAGTGTTGGAACACTGACCATAGTCAGAACAGTGTGAACACGGCCTCGGAACGGAAATTCAATGGTTCCGTTAGCTTCGTTAGGTGATTTTGGGGTTGGGAGCATGTTCGGAATGTGTTTTGGAGGTCCGTAGCTAATTTAGGCTTGAAATGCCAAAGTTTGAATTTTTGAAGTTTCCGGTTCGATAGTGAGATTTTGATCCCAGGGTCGGAATGGAATTCCGGAAGTTGCAATAGTTCTGTCATGTCATTTGGGATGTGTGTGTAAAATTTTAGGTCATTCAAACGTGGTTTGGTTAGGTTTTTGATCGAAAGCGTATTTTGAGAGAATTTGAAGTTCTTAGGCTTAAATCATTGATTAATTCGAGTTTCCGACGTTGTTTTAGGTAGTTTAAGGTTGGTACAAGTTTGAATGATGTTATGGGGTATGTCCGTAGGTTTGGTTGAGGTCCCGGGGGCCTCGGGTGTGTTTCGGATGCTCAACGGAGCATTTTGGCGTTGTGAAAAATTGCAGAAAATCCTTCAGCAGTGCAGACCAATTTTCTTCTTCGCGTTTGCATGAAGCCTTCCGCGTTCGCGTAGCCCTGTCAGCCCAGGCCTTCGCATTCACGTACTCCTCATCGCGTTCGTGAAGGGCAATTTGACAGCCTTCAATTTTTCCTTCTTCGCGAACGTGTGACTTCCTTCGCGTTCGCGATTCATTAAACAACTGGGCAGATATAAACATTTCAAAACGAGGGTTTAGCCATTTTTACCAAAACTCAAGCTAGAGAGCTCGGATTTGAGGGAGATTTCGAGGGTTTTTCAGAGGCATTGATTGGGTAACGATTCTAAACACCTTTTTTCTCATAACCCACTAATCTAATCACGAATTCTCCTTTTAATTTCGGATTTTAGATGAAAAATTTATAAAACTTCATAGACCGAATTTTTGCGTTTTGAGTGGGTGTTTGAACTCCGATTTGAGAGATTTATATATAGGTGGACTCGTGAGAGTACGAGGGTTCTGAAAATGTTAATTTCATCCGATTCCGAGAGGTTGGCCTGAGGGGCATTTTGGTCATTTTACCTAATTTCGCGTCTTAGCTTTGAATTAAATAGTAGTATCAGTTGTTTGAGATGTTATTTACGATTTGTAATTGTATTGAATAGATTTGGGCCATTTGGAGTCGGATACTCGTGGCAAAAGTGTGATTTCGAGTTGATTTTGGAGCCGGTTCGAGGTAAGTGGCTTGTCTAACCTTGTGTGGGGAACCTCTCCCCTTAGGATATGATATTTGGAAATTGAACGCCTTGTACGTGAGGTGACGAGCGCGTACTTGAGCCAATTATTGAAAATCCGGTTTTACTTTAAGTACTTAAACTGAGTTCTTTTCTTACTTGTTTTGTTCTACATGCAAATATAGCATGTGTTAGTTTTGAGGAGTAGGATTAGTTGAATTAATTGCCTATTTGCTTAAACTGCCTTAATTGCATTACATGAAGCATGTTAGGCTAGAATTTACTGTTTGCTCATTACGGACTTAGTATTTATTTTGATGTCCTTGAGCTGTTGTTGTGTGTTTTAAATTGGGACTACGGGACGGCATCCCGGGAGATCCCCCTGTGCGTAATTATGGTCTGGATTGAGGTGCGGGATACCAAGAGATCCCTGACACATGTATTGAGGATACCAAGAGATCCTCGGGATACCAAGAGATCCCTGGCATATGTATTGAGGACACAAAGAGATTATCGGGATACCAAGAGATCCCTAGAGTGTATATTGAGGATACCAAGAGATCCCGATTATTTATCTTGCTGTGAGGGGTATTTCCTTGTAGTTGTTTTTTTCTCTGTTTCCATTATTGTACTATTATTATACTGTGTAGATCTTTATTATCGATTCTCAGTTTTACTGCTTATTGCCCTGTCATTACATTATATATATTTATCTCAGTAGGGCCCTGACCTTCCTCGTCACTACCCAACCGAGGTTAGGCTTGGCACTTACTGAGTACCGTTGTGGTGTACTCATGCCCTTTCTGTGCATGTTTTTCATGTGCAGATCCAGGTACTTCTACCCAGGCGCATCATCCTTGAGGCAGGGAGCATTTCGGAGACTTCGAGGTACATCTTCCGCGTCCGCAGACCGAAGAGTCTCCTTCTTTACTCTATCTGTAGTGTTAGCCCTTCTATCGTACTATTGATGTAGACGTTTCTGGAGATTAGAGCACTTTACTGTATTCCTCTTAGCTTGTGTTGCCGTGAGTTTTCGGGTTTTGGGATAGTAATATAGGATGCTATGATGTGGAGTTGTATATGCCGAGCGGCATTTTATATATTGTTTCTCCTTTAAATTTTTTAGTTTTGCCTATTACTACGCAAGTTAGTTATTTTTCCGTATTGTTAGGCTTACCTAGTTGTAGAGACTAGGCGCCGTCACGACATGTTCACGGTGGGTGAACTGGGGTCGTGACAAGTTGGTATCAAAGCTCTAGGTTCATAGGAGTCACGGAACACAGGCCAATTTATTAGAGTCTCGCTGATCGGTACGGAGACGTATGTACTTATCTACGGGAGGCTATGTAACTGTTAGGAAAATTCCACTTCATTTGATTTCCTTGTCGTGCGAGATTCTTGATATCACAACTAAATTTCTGTCTTTCCATTCTCTCACAGATGGTGAGGACACGCGCTACCCGAGAGGATCAGGCACCCGCGCCCCCTACTGCAGCCGTCAGAGGCCGGGGCCGGGGTAGAGGTCGAGGACGCGCTCGTAGTGTAGCCAGAGCACCCGCGCGAGCTGCCGCCGAGGTACCACCAGCAGTACCAGCCGGAGTCCAGACACCTGATACGTCTGCCACTACTACTCCAGCACTCCAGGAGACTTTGGCACAGTTCATGAGTATGTACACCACTTTGGCTCAGGCAGGGTTGCTTCCCCTTGCTGCAGCCACATCCCAGGCCGGGGGAGGAGTACAGACTCCCACCGCCCGCACTCCTGAGCAGTGAGTGCATGTTGAGCAGGCCCCAGAGATTATACCTGCGCCGCTTGCAGTACCAGTTCAGCCCGAGGATAGGGCAGCGACTTTAGAGGATGAGCAGCGGAGACTTGAGAGGTTCAAGAAATATGATCCTCCGGTATTCAGTGGGTTAGCATCAAAAGATGCCTTCGGATTTCTGGAGGAGTGCTACTGTATTCTCCGTACTATGGGCATATCAGGATCGAGCGGGGTTTCCTTCACCAGCTTTTAGCTTCGAGGTGCCGCCTATCAGTGGTGGCGTGCTTATGAGTTAGACAGTCCGGATGAGGCAGCTACCCTGACTTGGGCTCAGTATTCAGACATGTTCACGAGGGAGTATGTTCCCTAGAGTCTTAGGGATGCCTGGCGCGCAGAGTTTGAGCGGTTGCGCCAGGGTACTATGACTGTCTCGGAGTATGCTGTCCGTTACATTGACTTGGCTAGACATGTACCAGCCTTGGTTTCTATGGTTCGCGAGAAGGTTCGTCGGTTCATTGAGGGGCTTATTCCCTGTATCAGATCTAGCATGGCTCGTGAGTTAGAGACAGATATATCTTATCAGTAGGTGGTGACCATTACTAGGAGGATTGAGGGTATGTATGCTAGGGACAGAGAGGAGAGGGAGGCCAAAAGGTCTCGAGAGTCGGGTCATTATTCTGGTGCCCGTGCCCCAGCTGCAGGTCGTCATGGTAGGAGTCATATGGGCCGCCCCGTTCATTCAGCTCTTCCAGCAGCCAGTAGTATTCCAGCTCCACCTAGGCCTCAGGAGCCTTATTACGCACCTCCAGTTTCTAGTGCGCCTCCTGCACGGGATGGTTCCAGTGGTCAGTCCAGCAGACCTGGCCTGAGCCAGTCACAGCCGCCACGTCCTCCCAGAGCTTGTTTTGAGTGTGGTCACACACGCCATGTGGTGAGGGATTGCCCCAGACTTGGGAGGGCTGCACCCCCACAGACCCCTCAGCCGCAGCGCACCCCGCAGAGCTCTCAGGCTATAGTCCCAGTACCAGCTGCCGCTCCGCCGGCCCAGCCAGCCAGAGGTGGAGGTCGGGGGGGTAGAGGTCGCCCTCGAGGGGGTGGCCAAGCCAGATATTATGCTCTTCCAGGCCGTACTGAGGCTGCCGCCTCCGATTCTGTTATCCCAAGTACCATCTTGGTCTGTCACAGAGATGCATCGATTCTATTCGATCCAGGCTCCACTTACTCTTATGTGTCTTCTTATTTTGCTCCGCATTTGGGGGTACCTCGGGATTCTTTGAGGTCCCAAGTTTATGTTTCTACTCCTGTGGGAGATTCTCTTGTTGTGGACCGTGTTTACCGGTCATGTTTGGTTATTCTTGGTGGTTTTGAGACTAGAGCTGACTTATTATTGCTCAGTATGGTTGATTTTGATATTATTTTGGGCATGGACTGGTTGTCGCCCCATTATGCTATTCTTGATTGTCACGCCAAAACCGTGACACTGGCTATGCCAGGTATACCGCGTGTTGAGTGGAGGGGTACCTTAGATCATACCCCCAGTAGAGTCATTTCTTTCCTTAAAGCTCAGCGTATGGTTGAGAAAGGGTGTGCCGCATATTTAGCTTATGTGAGAGATGTCAGTGTTGACACCCCTTCTGTTGATTCAGTCCCAGTAGTACGGGATTTCCCCGATGTGTTTCCAGCTGATCTTTCGGGCATGCCACTCGATAGGGACATTGATTTTGGCATTGATCTATTGCCGGGCACTCAGCCCATTTTTATCCCTCCGTACCGTATGGCTCCTCCTGAGTTGAAGGAGTTAAAGGAGCAATTGCAGGAATTACTTTATAAGGGTTTTATTCGGCCCAGCGTATCGCCTTGGGGTGCTCCTGTGTTATTTGTGAAGAAGAAGGATGGTTCTATGCGCATGTGTATTGATTACCGCCAGTTGAACAAGGTTACAGTGAAGAACCGTTATCCTTTGCCTCGTATTGATGATCTGTTTGACCAGCTTCAGGGCGCACGGGTGTTTTCTAAGATTGATTTGCGCTCATGTTACCATCAGTTGAAGATTCGAGAGCCAGATATCCCGAAGACTGCCTTCAGGACTCGGTATGGTCCTTACGAGTTCCTTATTTATGTCTTTTGGGCTGACCAATGCCCCAACATCTTTCATGCATCTGATGTACAGTGTATTCCGACCATATCTTGACTCTTTTGTCATTGTCTTTATTGAAGATATTCTGGTATATTCCCGGAGTTGGGAAGATCACGAGCAGCACTTGAGGACAGTGCTTCAGACTCTGAGGGAAAAGAGATTATATGCAAAGTTTTCAAAATGTGAGTTTTGGTTGGATTGCGTGGTATTCTTGGGTCACGTAGTATCGAGTGAGGGCATTCGGGTGGATCCGAAGAAGGTAGAGGCAGTGCAGAGTTGGCCTAGACCATCTTCAGCTACAGAGATTCGTAGTTTCCTTGGCTTGGCGGGCTACTACCGCCATTTTGTGGAGGGGTTTTCATCGATTGCAGCCCCTATGACTAGATTGACCCAGAAGGGTGCTCCATTTCAGTGGACAGAGGAGTGTGAGGCGAGCTTTAAAAGCTTAAGACAGCCCTGACTACAGCCCCAGTTTTGATATTGCCTACCGGTTCGGGGTCTTATACTGTCTATTGTGATGCCTCGAGAGTTGGCCTTGGAGCGGTATTGATGCAGGACGGTAGGGTGATTGACTACGCGTCCAGACAGTTGAAGATACATGAGAAGAATTATCCTGTCCATGATCTTGAGTTAGCTGCCATTGTTCATGCCTTGAAGATTTGGCGTCATTACTTGTACAGTGTGCCTTGTGAGATATATACTGATCACCGGAGTTTGCAGCATATATTCAAGCAGAAGGACCTTAATTTGCGTCAGAGGAGATGGCTAGAGTTGCTGAAGGATTATGACATCACTATCTTGTATCACCCGGACAAGGCCAATGTGGTGGCCGATGCTTTGAGCCGCCGGGCAGAGAGTTTGGGAAGTTTGGCTTATTTACCAGTAGCAGAGAGGCCTATGGCGATGGATGTTCAGGCCCTAGCCAGCCAGTTTGTGAGATTGGATCTTTCGGAGCCCAGCCGAGTTCTAGCTTGTGTGGTCTCTCGGTCTTCCTTGTTTGATCATATCAGGGAGCGGCAGTATGATGACCCTCATTTTCTTGTCCTCAAGGACAAGGTGTTGCATGGTGATGCTCGAGATGTGACCATTGGTGATGACGGAGTATTGAGGATGCAGGGTCGAGTTTGTGTACCCAATGTCGATGGGCTTCGGGAGTTGATTCTAGAGGAGGCCCATAGTTCGCGGTATTCCATTCATTCGGGTGCCGCAAAGATGTATCAGGATTTGAGGCAGCACTACTGGTGGAGGCAGATGAAGAAGGATATAGTTGGGTTTGTAGCTCGGTGGCTTAATTGTCAGCAAGTAAAGTATGAGCACCAGAGACCGGGTGGATTGCTTCAGCAGATAGAGATTCCGGAGTGGAAGTGGGAGCGGGTCACCATGGACTTCATATCTGGACTCCCACAGACTTTGAAGAAGTTCGATGCCATTTGGGTTATTGTGGATCGGCTGACCAAGTCCGTGCATTTTATCCCTGTGTGTACTACCTATTCCTCGGAGCGGTTGGCGGAGATTTATATCCGAGAGATTGTCCGTCTGCATGGTATTCCAGTTTCCATTATTTCAGACAGAGTTACCCAGTTCACATCGCGGTTCTGGAGAGCCGTACAGCAGGAGTTGGGTACTCGGGTGGAGTTGAGCACAGCATTTAACCCGCAGACGGACGGGCAGTCAGAGCGCACTATTCAGATTCTTGAGGATATGCTCCATGCGTGTGTGATTGAGTTTGGAGGTTCTTGGGACCAGTTCTTGCCATTAGCGGAGTTTGCCTACAACAACAACTATCAGTCTAGCATTCAGATAGCACCGTACGAGGCCTTATATGGTAGGCGATGTAGATCTCCGGTGGATTGGTTCGAGCCGGGGGAGGCTAGATTACTGGGCACAGATTTGGTTCAGGATGCTTTGGAGAGAGTCAAGGTGATTCAGGATAGACTCCGTACAGCCCAGTCCAGACAGAAGAGTTACGTGGATCGGAAGGTTCGTGATGTTTCCTACATGGTTGGAGAGCGGGTTCTGCTTCGGGTTTCGCCTATGAATGGCGTTATGAGATTTGGAAAGAAAGGGAAGTTGAGTCCGAGGTTTATTGGCCCTTTGAGATATTGAGGCGAGTCGGGGAGGTTGCCTATGAGCTTGCCTTACCTCCCAGCCTGGCAGGGGTTCATCCGGTATTTTATGTTTCGATGCTCCGGAGGTATCACGGTGATCCGTCGCACGTGTTGGATTTCAGCTCAGTCCAGTTGGAGAAGTATGTATCTTATGTTGAGGAGCCAGTGGCAATATTGGACAGGCAGGTTAGGAAGCTGAGGTCAAAGAACATTGCTTCCGTGAAGGTTCAGTGGCGGGGTCAGCCGGTCGAGGAGGCGACCTGGGAGACCGAGCAGGATATGCGCAACCAGTACCCTCATCTTTTCACTACTTCAGGTATGTCTTTGTGCTCGTTCGAGGACGAACGAATGTTTAAGTGTGGGAGGATTTAACGACCCGGTCGGTCATTTTGGGAATTTACACCCCGATCCCCTATTAGTTGATTTCCCCAAGTTTATTTCTGCTATTTTGATTTGGCGGGATGTTCGGTTTTGAGTTTCGGAGAGTTTTGGGACACTTAGTCCCTAAATGAGAGCTTAAGTGTTGGAAAACTGACCATAGTTAGAACAGTGTGAAGACGGCCTTGGAACGGAAATTCGATGGTTCTGTTAGCTTTATTAGGTGATTTTGGGGTTGGGAGCGTGTTCGGAATGTGTTTTGGAGGTCCGTAGCTAATTTAGGCTTGAAATGCCGAAGTTTGAATTTTTGAAGTTTCCGGTTCGATAGTGAGATTTTGATCCGAGGGTCGGAATGGAATTCCGGAAGTTGCAGTAGTTCCGTCATGTCATTTGGGATGTGTGTGTAAAATTTCAGGTCATTCGGACGTGGTTTGTTTAGGTTTTTGATTGAAAGCGTGTTTTGAGAGAATTTGAAGTTCTTAGGCTTAATCATTGATTAATTCGAGTTTCCGACGTTGTTTTAGGTGGTTTAAGGATTGGTACAAGTTTGAATGATGTTATGGGGTATGTCCGTAGGTTTGGTTGAGGTCCCGAGGGCCTCGGGTGTGTTTCAGATACTCAACGGAGCATTTTGGAGTTGTGAAAAATTGTAGAAAATACTTCAGCAGTGCAGACCAATTTTCTTCTTCGCGTTCGCATGAAGCCTTCTGCGTTCGCGAAGCTTCATCTTTTTACTCCTTCTCATTCGCAGCTAATACATCGCGTTCGCGTAGTTCTATGTGGCTCTGAGGGTTGAGCCTATTTTATTCATCGCGTTAGCACTACCAGTGTCGCGTTCGCGTAGCCTTGTCAGCCCAGGCCTTCGCGTTCGCGTACTGCTCATCGCGTTCGCGAAGGGCAATTTGATAGCCTTCATTTTTCCTTCTTCACGAATGCGTGACTTCCTCCACGTTCGCGATTCATTAAACAACTGGGCAGATATAAACATTTCAAAACGAGGGTTTAGCCATTTTACCAAAACTCAAGCTAGAGAGCTCGGATTTGAGGGAGATTTCGAGGGTTTTTCAGAGGCATTGATTGGGTAACGATTTTAAACACCTTTTTTCTCATAAACCACTAATCTAATCACGAATTCTCCTTTTAATTTCGGATTTTAGATGAAAAATTTATAAAACTTCATAGACCGAATTTTTGCGTTTTGAGTGGGTGTTTGAACTTCGATTTGAGCGATTTATATATGGGTGGACTCGTGAGAGTACGAGGGTTCTGAAAATGTTAATTTCATCCAATTGAGATGTTGGCCTGAGGGGTGTTTTGGTCATTTTACCTAATTTCGCGTCTTAGCTTTGAATTAAATAGTAGTATCAGTTGTTTGAGATGTTATTTACAATATGTAATTGTATTGAATAGATTTGGGCCATTTGGAGTCGGATACTCGTGGCAAAAGTGTAATTTCGAGTTGATTTTGGAGCTGGTTCGAGGTAAGTGGCTTGTCTAACCTCGGTCCCCTTAGGATATGATATTTGGAAATTGAACGCCTTGTACGTGAGGTGACGAGCGCGTACTTGAGCTAATTGTTTAAAATCCGGTTTTACTTTAAGTACTTAATTGAGTTCTTTTCTTACTTGTTTTATTCTACATGCAAAAATAGCCTGTGTTAGTTTAGAGGAGTAGGATTAGTTGAATTAATTGCCTATTTGCTTAAACTGCCTTAATTGCATTACGTGAAGCATGTTAGGCTAGAATTTACTGTTTACTCATCACGGACTTAGTATTTATTTTGATGTCCTTGAGCTGTTGTTGTGTGTTTTAAATTGGGACTACGGAACGGCATCCCGGGAGATCCCCCTGTGCGTAATTACGGTCTGGATTGAGGTGCGGGATACCAAGAGATCCCTGGCACGTGTATTGAGGATGCCAAGAGATCCTCGGCATACCAAGAGATCCCTTGCATATGTATTGAGGACACCAAGAGATCCTCGGGATACCAAGAGTTCCCTAGAGTGTATATTGAGGATACCAAGAGATCCCGATTATCTATCTTGCTGTGAGGGGTATTTCCTTGTAGCTGTTTTTATCTCTATTTCCGTTATTATACTATTATTATACTGCGTAGATCTTTATTAACGATTCTCAGTTTTACTGCTTATTGCCCTGTCATTACATTATATATATATTTATCTCAGTAGGGCCCTGACCTTTCTTGTCACTACCCAACCGAGGTTAGGCTTGGCACTTACTGAGTACCGCTGTGGTGACTCATGCTTTTCTGCGCATGTTTTTCATGTGCAGATCCAGGTACTTCTACCCAGGCGCATCATCCTTGAGGCAGGGAGCATTTCAGAGACTTCGAAGTACATCTGCCGCATCCGTAGACCGAAAAGTCTCCTTCTTTACTCTATCTGTAGTGTTAGCCCTTCTATCGTACTATTGATGTAGACGTTTCTGGAGATTAGAGCACTTTACTGTATTCCACTTAGCTTGTGTTCCCGTGAGTTTTCGGGTTTTGGGATAGTAATGTAGGATGCTGTGATGTGGAGTTGTATATGCCGAGCGGCATTTTATATACTGTTTCTCCTTTAAATTGTTTAGTTTTGCCTATTACTCCGCAAGTTAGTTATGTTTCCGTATTGTTAGGCTTACCTAGTTGTGGAGACTAGGCGCCGTCACGACATGTTCACGGTGGGTGAACTGGGGTCGTGACAGTTATGCCTTATGGGGGCTAACAGGTGTAGTTTAAGAAAAGGACGTAACATCAGGACCTGGCTGGGGTTAAAGTAACCCAAAATAGTGAATGGATCGTTTGTGTTAGTTGACATTTCCGAAGGATTTTACAAATGTGCTAATAGATCTTCTTGTGAGACACCCCGATGGTGCACTCTAGAATATTATAATTAGATGTGAATACTAGTATGATCAAAGAACAAAAAAATTCAGAAGACAGGCACTGAAAGCCTGGAAGGGATAAATATTACCTTAGTGTGACTCTCGTCCCTAGTAGAGCAAGGACGTTGAGCAACCCAAAGAGCCGATGGATGAAGCAAGGGGAGCAAAAAGCAAAAGAATGTCTTGCTGAAGTTTTTCAGATAGGCAGAAATATTAGCAGAGTAATAAGAAGAGAGATAAGGAAGAATTTTTAGTATGATGCGATACATGGATGACAACGGTAGATCAAAAAGATGTCGGTATTACTGGGTCCATAGTCAGGTGAAGGAAGAGACGAGAGGTGATAGGCCTCAAGAAAACAAAAGAGTATAGGCCATGAAGTCATATCCTCATTTCAAGAAGTAAGTTCGTGACTCTAACGTGATTACCAATAGGAAAAGCTAGACCCCATAATAATAGAGATCAGTATGGGCTGGTGAACAAGATAAAGTAAACATGAATTAGGGATTTAGTGATTTGATAATGGTCAACATCATGAGAATTTCAGATTTCATACCGGCAATAATAGAATGGACAACAGAAGAAGAAACATGAGAAATTCAGAGGATGGTCATTCAGGAAGACGCTTCCCTAAAGTAAGCAATGTGAGCAAAATTAAGCTTTGGAGACTGTATGTGTCAGTTATAGTAATTGTCACCTCGCGAGTAAGGAATTTCATTATCCTTAGTATAGAAGGATTACCGCAAGGAGAGTAAAGCGTCATCGATGATGTGAAAGGATGCTAAAAATGAAGAGATAGAACATCTATAGGCAGATTGTCGTAGCTCCAAATCTTAGTACTCCCCTAAAGGGGGGAATATGGAATGAACATTACGTCAGAATTAAGTGGTTCTAGTAATTATGGAACGGTAAAAGAAGAATGCAATAAAACGAAAAAGGGATGAGATTGCACTTATTCAAAGCCTACAGATATGCTATGATACCAGAGCATTATGCAAACACTGCGTCTGGGAGAGGAAATAAGGAGCCAATTCGAGAGGTAAATTAAGACAAAGGAAATGACCAAGAAAGATTACGCGGAATATTGATACGGGAATGGGCCAACAAGAAATTAGTAGTTGATTCAAAAAGAGCCTAGCTATGGCTAGACAAGAGAATACAGACAAATCAACAGATTGTGCAAGATAAACATAGGGAACCCCAATATAGGGAATTCAGCCTCACAGTTATGATATCGTGATCCTTGAAAAATATCCATATAGAAGTTGGGGAGGTTAAAAAGGTACCGTATGCGTGTTACGGAAATAAAAGAAAGTGGCACCGAGAAGACAGTCAAAATATTAGTTCAGGAGTAACCCTACAAGCACAAAGGCGTGGAGATAAGTAACTACGGGTAATTATAGGCGAGGAAGAACACCAAAAATTCCTTCAGGCATACGATGTGATAAGCTCGCAGCCTTACAAGAGTCAGAGGATCCCCCCCCCCCCCAAGTACCCCAATGAAAGACTAGTTGAGCAAATAAGGAAGAAGGCTTCAACCAAAGCACAGTGACCTAAAGAGGAAAGGGCTGTGTAACAACAGTTTAACAACAAAATTGTATGCACTCCAAAAGAAAGTTGCACCTACCATGGCTAATGACCGGGGAGTAAAACCAAAAGTAATATCCGAGACCATATGAGTTGCACAAAAACTTTGGCATGCGTGAGAACTCAGATAAGCTATGTATGCACGCAAAAGGGGGCAAAAAGACTAGGAAGAGCAATTGCTTACATTTGAAGAAAGTTGAAATGGAACGAAAGGAATTATTCGATTAATGACCAGCCGAGAAGACTCCGATATAAGCTAAAAGAAGGAACTGGGTCCACGTCATAGACTATATCATGGTTTTCTATAGCAACCATAGAAGGCTAAAGCAATAACTAAATGCCATGAGCCACAGATCGGAAGATAGCTTGAGCGTACATAAAAGCCGATCAAAAGGAAGAGGAAACTGAAGAGTTACAACAATGAAGTAAATCAGGAGTCTGACTATTGGACCTAGAAAATTATGGAAATTGTGCTTGAGAACATGGCAGAATCACTCTTAATATTAGAGATGCAAGCGAGACAATGCAACCATATTCTATAATGGCTATTCAAGGAATCCAGTTAGAAGAAGTGCTAGCCTTATAAGAAGTCAGTATGAACCTCTCACCAGATTGTGTATGCACCAGAGGTGCAAGTATTATAAGAGAGCTTCAAGTTGTGGATGTGATTATACCTATGTGAAAGGGAGGTCATGAAAGAGATAAAGGATATGATGTGATACTTTAAGATAAGTAAGGTAAAGGTGGACAACATACGAGATACTCAAATACAGAAGGTTGTGAATAGTCACATCTAGGAATAAATAGGAGGCTAGAAGTGCGGGGAGTCAATATCCAGGAATAATAGCGGCATCGTCAGTAGCATACCCTACAGCCTATGGTTTAGGTATCGAGAAGCCTGATTAAGAGAATAAAGAAGAGTTAGAGACAATGTGATGTCTCGCTTGATATTCCAGAAAGAGATAAGGAAATCTATGATGCAACCAAGTTGAAAGGTTGCAAGTAAGATAAATAGATATGTGTAGGTCGCAAGCTATCGTATGGTGAAGCGACAAGGTTCTAGAAGACATGAGTAAGGATAAGAAAGGGTGAGTGAGAAGGTAACAAACATAGATAAGTCCTTAGGATTGATGAAAGAGAAAAATTGAATCTATCAGACTCAGATGGGTAAATGATCAAATTGCCATCCTTCCTTTCGGAGGAGTTAAAAAAATACTATGATGGCTCCATTGCTTTATATGTTTATTTTTTCTTTTTTTTTTTTGTTTGTGATTCAGCAATCCCAAAGTTTCTTTTTAATCCGATCAAATAAGGAATTTTTTTTTCGTACTCTTTCATAACATAAATATTGTTAAGAACTATCCGGCATGAAAACAAAAAAGTTTGTGACGCTGAACCGAACTCCCGATAGATAAGAGAAAATCGGAAATACCGCTTATCTCATACTACTCTCTCGATACAGAATCTAATGTTTTCAAAAAAAAAAACAATACAAAAATTTCTCATATTCGAATTCGAAGTGCCATGCTATTATTACTTAGTTTTCATATGGCGAAGGCATAGTCTTCTTTTTTATCTCAAATAAAAACCTCATTGGCACCAAGCTTGAGGGAATGCTATACATTTGGTAATTTCTCCTCCGA
Organism: Nicotiana attenuata; assembly: GCF_001879085.1. Lineage (NCBI taxonomy): Eukaryota > Viridiplantae > Streptophyta > Magnoliopsida > Solanales > Solanaceae > Nicotiana > Nicotiana attenuata. The sequence continues at coordinate 389,518 of NW_017670811.1, forward strand.
CCAGGATAAAAGATCCCATTGAAGCGGCTAATCCCATGCATATTGTATGGACATCGGTCGCACAAATTGCATAGTATCATAAATAGCCACCCCAGGTATTACCCATCCCCAGGAGAGTTTATAAACAAATACAGATCTTTGGTCTCATCCTCGATACTGAGATATACCATAAGACCAATAAGTTGATTCGAAATCTCGCTATCAAACTCTTGGCCTAAAAAAAGTAATCTTTCTCGATAAAGTCGGTTGATTAGGGTAAAATTGTATCCCTTAGGAACCGTACATGCGCCTTTTGATGCGTACGGTTCAAAAAAAGTGTGAATCAATGTATAGATTCCAGTCCTCTTTCTTTTTTTCTAGAAAGGTTCTTTCTTACTTTTAACGAAAGGGCTTTTCTTCGATTTTTCAATAAAGACGGGTTTTGAATCCTTTTTTATATTTTTGATTTTCCATTATAAAATTTGAAAGGGTCATTAAACTTATCGAATTAACTTCTCATTGATGTATTCTTTCATCGAGATTTAATTCAAACCGCGATGGTATTTTCTTGTTCCCGAATGGGTATGTTTCATCTTTTTAGGTTTATGCTCTACTCCGGCTTAGGATTAAGCCCATAAAAACAAGAAGAACAAACGGTTTCTCTAAGTTATACAAAGCTCACTATAGCCCGAATAAAATCAAAGGAGTCTAAGACTAATAGCATTAAGAAGAGATGGAATACTGTAGAATGGGGGTATGATTATGATAGATAAAGGACGACGTTTGGGCCTTCGACTGAGTAATGGTCTGACAAAAAAAAAGATAAAGAAAAACGAAAGGGATTTCATGAATTGGACGGGATTAACATACCCACGTAAGACGAGTCACATTGGGATGCTATGAAATACGGTTATGGAAGTATAATATCTTATCACCCAGGTGGATCAGAAGAATCACTTCAAGTATTCCATGATGCAAGTAATATAAGCCCTAGTGGCAATATATTACGTAAAAAATATCAAGTTATCAATGGATGATTGTAGATCAACATTGAGGTGAATCAACAATGGATGAGTAAAAATTTCAAAGTACGAGATGAGATTGAGCCATCAGTCATAAGATGAATAGTAATGAAGAAGCATTAAAGCATTTAGCTTTATGCATATAGGACAAGCAACAAGAGTAACCTGGAGTTTGGTAGCAGACTTCGGTAACGATAAATGGAAGTAAGAATTTTGGTATAATATGGCCTACCTAGATGTAATAAAGCTAATGACGCCTAGAGGGACAGCTTGACATAATATTGTATATGTTCGCAAAGTGAAGTCTAGAGATTGGCTAAAAGCTAGAAGAGAAGAGAAGAGTCAGGCGCACAAACAAAGTTAGAACCGTAAAGGCTGCATGATAGAAGGTAGCAACAGTTACGAGAATAGAAGGATTCTGACTACAAATCGTGGTGTGAGAAAGAGGCATAAAGGGAGGAATGCCCTGGCCTTTGGGATTCATTCACAGAACAGTCGCCTAGATGGCAAGACGAGTACTAAAGTATTCGCAAGACCTATGGGTTATGAGAATGATAAGAGTATCAGTCAACATTCGAGCATGAATGTTCCAATGGGGGGAATGATGTTACGCCCCGCAATATTATGTCGATATTACAATAATGCTACGCTTCGCAGTATTAAATTACGACGATGTTGCACTCTGTAGTATTTCACGTTGATGTTTTCGTAAGGTAATTGACATTAGTCTAAAGAAAAAGATTATTTGGAGATTATAAGGATTATTCTATTTTTAAACAAATGATGAGTAAATTCGTGATGGTGGGAGGGGAAGCAAGTCAAAGAAATTAATTTTTTGTCCAAGTTTGACATATTGTGATAAAATATGGGCCGAGCGTTAATACCGATATTTATGGACTAGTGCCATACAAGGTACTACATGACCATGATAGTAAGGTGTACAAGGTATATTAAAAGCAAGTAGTATTTTAAGTAAGTTGAGATGATTCTTAATTATGCGGGTAATTGATTAATTACCGAGCAACGGGGTATTGCCTAATTAATTGGGGATAATTATGATTAAATGGACAAAGATCTCTTTGGGGCTGCCACTTGGCATCAATCTAAGCCAAAGTGGCACTAATGGCATAATGAGTCATAAAGCATGAGATGCCATGTTTACACGTATAAAATTCTAGTATTGAAAAGCTAAGGAAAGTGATTCTTGGTCTCTTTATTTGATAAGTAACGCGATGTAAGAATCTTGAACAATTCATAAAGATAAGAGTTGAAACATTGCTATTTCAGCAAGGAAAGCTATACGAAATTGTGATCAAATTCACAAAAATATGGAAATGTTTTACATCTACCAAGTAACGATCTTCAGCTTCATGCGAAGTTATACGACGTAGTAGTAACGGGATTTGCAATTCTAAGGGAACCCGGTATAAATTCTCAAAAATATCATACGGATATTTCCCTACTTCAATCTGCCGTAACGTGTTTGATCACAAAAGAAGTATGTTGGAGGGAATGTCAAGAGAATCGGCAGGTATGTTTAGGCTATCCCTTCTTTTTGGCATGATCCAAATGATACTAATAAAACGAGCAAAATACGCAACTTTCATAAATAACTCTATTCATAGAAATACTAGGGGTGTCTATATTCTTGATTCTGCATGTGAATTATGATTATATCTTTTGTTCATGGGTCTCAGAAAAATACGTATTTGATAAAGTTTATCCGAAAGGCATATTGACTTTTATGGCATTCTGAGAAAATCTTATTAACGTATTCCATATCATGCATTTTATACATGTACATTGACCCACGACCAGATGTCGTTATATACGTGTATATATGTATATTATATGTATATGGGATATGGGAAAAAGTTATGGCGTTATATACGCACCACCACCTGATCAGCTGATATACGTTGATGATTTGCCCACAGTGGCCGAGATGATGTTATGAACGCATATACCCATGCATGGTATGACATTTATACGCATATGCACGATATTATAATATTAAATGATTCACACAGTTATTCAGATATACATGTTGAGTCTTTTACTCCATGTTTCTCTCATGTCTACTAGTTACTGATTTTCATTCTTTACATACTCGGTACATTATTTGTACTGGCGTCCCTATTGCCCGAGGACGCTGCGTATCATGCCCGCGGGTCCTGATAGACAAGTTGAGAGTCCTCCAAGTAGGCTATCAGCTCAGCGGAAGGAGTTGGTGCGCTCCATTTGCTCTAGAGTTGCTTCTTTGGTCAGTATGATTAGTATATGTATTGATTGGTATGTCGGGACCCTGTCCCGACCTTTATGATATTATGTATTCTTAGAGGCTTGTAGAAAAATGTCATGTATACAGATACTTGTATGGCCTTGTCAGCCTATGTTTAGAGTATATACAGAATCATGCCGGCCTTATAGGCCCGTACTTCATAAGTGTAAGTTTGTATTTCGCTCCTGCTTTACTTCGATTCAATTACCTATGATAGAATGATATGAAAGATACATTATGTTGGTACTCAGTTGAGTAAGGTACCGGGTGCCCATCGCGGCCCATTGGTTTGGGTCGTGACACTACTGTATGAAGTAAATAGATAGAAATACAATCAAAAGAAAGACTCCGGCTGCTGGAGAACGGGCTCAGAAGGGCAGCTCACCGCGAGATTTCGAGAATCAGGAATGCGCCCCAGACTGATATCAGGATGCACCTGCCTCATATCCTACACATTTAGTGCAGAAGTATAGTGTGAGTACATAAATAACATGTACCCAGTAAATATCCAGTCTAACCTCGAAGAAGTAGTGACGAGGGGTCGGCTTTGACACTTACTATGGGCTAACAATAAAATCTCAAAATTATAACTAAACATGGATTACATAAATATAGCTGAAAGCTAAATCATAGGAAAATAATAGGCAATCCTCTCACTAATAATAAATCCCAAGTTTGTTCCACTCAATTAACAATTTATATATCAAGCCAATGAAGCAATATCAATTTTTATTAGTTCCAAAGATTTATTACGCGCAATTTATGCCGAGATCGTACGGACCGATCTAACAGGAAATATTTAAACTGTGCACTGCCGAGGGTCGAACGACATGAACCATAGATGCATCTATCTGCTACCGAGGCTTTTGGTCCGCTCCACAGAAAAGAAAATACTTTATAACAACCGATTTATGATTTATTAAGAGGCTAATATTTAAGAAAACACAAATTCTCAATAACAGTCACGTGACCCATCCAAGAATTCAAGAAAATTAAATTTAACCTTTTTAATATTCTTTTATCAAGTTCGAACATGATTTAGGCAATTAAGTTAACAAGTATGGTGCAAACACCGTAAGTATAGAATGGTATTGGTCCTTCACTAACTGGACAATAGCATAATTAGTAGCTACGTATGGACTCTCGTCACCTCGTGCGTACATGTCCCCCACAAATAGTAGCACATATTAATCAATTCATCTATGGGGTTAATTCCCTCTTACAAGGTTAGATAAGAGACCTACCTCATCTCAAAGCCTACTTTCCGTTCCAAGATTGTGCTCAAACCCTCAATTCGGTGCCAAACGACTCGAAACTAGTCAAATCTTATATAAAACCGTCAATAAATGTTCAAAAGTTCATATCCTAACTATCAAAGTGATTTCCCAATACTATTTGAAGAATCCCTAAAATTCACCCTGGGCCCACGTGCCCGGATTCCGAAAATTTTCGAAGAAAATTGTTACCCATGACATCATGAACTCAAATATATGATTTTCCTAAGTCCCATAGCAAATGTCGTGGTTAACTCTCATTTTTATCAAAAACCTATGCTTTTCATCTAACCCATGAATTTCACAAATTTACATGTTAAAATCTGCCCATAATCTATGTATTGAACTCACATTAGGTAGAAATTACTTATTCTCAATAGCCCGGGTGAAATCCTCCTTTTCGAAGCTCCAAAATTGCCCAAGTGTGTGAAAAATGAGAGGAAAAGGCCTATGTCCCGTATTTAAAATAACCTCACTACCTAGTGTTTTCCGCGCCTGCGAAGCAACCGCCACACCTGCGGTTTTGCTTCTGCGAAGAAAACCTCGCAGGTGTGGTCCTCCCCCAGCTTGCCAAAATTTGAACCTGTGGAGTTGGGGCCGCTCCTGCGCAACCGCTGCTGCAACCATTCACACGCGCCTGCGGACACTGCTACTTCTACGATCACAGTCATCGTACATGCGCGTTCACAGGTGCGCTAAATTTTTTGCTCCTGCGGATCCAGTGCAGCCTTAGCTCGTCCGCTTTTGTGGCTCGTGGCTCGCACCTGCGGCTGACCAAGCGCAGGTGCGTTTACTGCAGAGGCTGAAGCTTCAGCATTTTTCTTTATGTCAAAACTTGATCCGAGCCGCGTCCGTTTAACGCCCGGAGCCCCCGGGGCCTCTCCCGAACATACCTACAAGTTTTGGAATCATAAAATGGACTCGCTTGAACTCTCGGGACGCATAAAACAACATTAAAACTCAGAATCACACCCCAAACCAATTGAATCAAAAATATGAACTTCAAGTTCTTCAATTTACTCCCAATGTGTCGAAATATACTTAAACTACGCGGAATGACACCAACTTTTGTGTGCAAGTCTTAAATGACATTACAAAAACTATTGCCGGTCTCGGATCCCATTTGGACCTCCATATCACCAAAACCTACTACAAAAAAAAACTTAAAGAACTTCAAAAACCTTCAAAGAACCAACTTTCACTATTAGGCACAGAAACGCTCTCGGGTCATCCAAAATCTGATCTAAACATACGCTCAAGTCCAAAATCATCATACGAACCTATTGGAACCGTCAAATCCTGATTCCGAGGTCGTTTGCTGAAAACATTGACCGAAGTCAAACTTAGCCTTTTTAGCCAACCTTAAAGAACCAAGTGTCTGATCTCAACCAGAACTTTTTCAAATCTTGAACTAGCCATCCCCGCAAGTCATAAAATAGTAAAAGCACGTACGGGGAGTCTTATTTAGGGGAACAGGGTTTTAGAAAGCAAAATATTCGATTGAGTCGTTACATTCTCCTCTTAAACAAACGTTCGTCCTCGAACGAGTTTAGAATCATAAGTGGAGTGCTCGATAAGTGTGGATATCTGCTCCGCATGTACTTCTGGGACTCCAGGGTCACCTCCCCGACTGGTTGGCCCCTCCACTGAACCTTTACTACGGAAATCGTCTTGGATCTCAACTGGTGAACCTGCCTATCAACAATGGCAACTGGCTCCTCCTCATAACCCAGGCTCTCATCTAACTGAATCGTGCTTAAGTCTAACACATGTTACAAGTCAGCATGACACCTCTAGAGCATAGACACGTGGAAAATAGGATGAACTCCCGATAGACTAGGAGGTAAAGCAAGCTAATAAACAACCTCCCCAACTCGAATCAACACCTTAAATGGGCCTATAAACCTTGGGCTCAACTTGCCCTTCTTCCCGAACCTCATGATCTGTTGCACCCCATATTTTCGTACATAAAAATATGCCATAAATAAATTAATGAGAGCCCGGAAGTGAGATGTCACGTCCCGCAGTACTACATTACGACGATGTTGCACCCTGTAGTATTGTACGTTGAATTTGTCGTAAGGTAATTGACATCAGTCGAAGGAAAATATTTTTCGGAGATTATAAGGATTATGCTATTTCAAACAAGTAATAAGTAAATTCGTGAAGGTGAGAGGGGAAGCAAGTCAAAGAAAACGAATTTTCGTCCAAGTTTGCCCTTTGAGATAAAATACGGGTCGAGCGATAATACCCGATAATTATGAACTGGTACCATGTAAGATACCATATGACCACGGTAGTATAATGTATAAAAAGTATATGAAAAATATTTAGAATTTTAGGTAATTTGAGATAATTCTTAATTATACGGGTAATTAGTTAATTATCGGGTAACGGGACATTACCTAATTACCAAATAAATGGATAGTGACTAATATTTCCCACCCCACCCCACGTGGCAGCCCACTATCTCTATGTATACATGACTCTTACAATTGAGCTTAGGTGGCTAGATAAGAATAATAGGGATTTAATAAAGACTTGTTACAAGTCTTGATTCCTTCTTGCATTCTGACAAAAATCAGAAGATAAGAATCATATATCAAGTCTCCATTTTCATTTGGAAAGGAGTAACGTAGTCATTCCCAAAAAGCAAGAAATACACTCTTTCTTGATTTGAAAAATTCAATAACAGAACTTAAGAAAATTCGTTCAGTACCTCAACAAGCAAGCAGCTTGAAGTTGCGTTCAAGAATTTCGAAGAAGTAGAAGCTTAATCTGATTTTTCGGGTTTTAAGTTCAATCCACCAAGGTTTCCAACAGAATATTATACGGAGTTTTTCCTTCTCCAGGTATGTTTAGACCATCCCTTCTTTCTTTTGGCATGGTCCAAATTATACTGAAGAAACGAGGAAACGTACAGTTTTCATAAATTACTCTATTCATAGAGATATTATGGGTGTCTATATTCTTGATTTCCCAAGAGAATTATTATTATCTTCTGTTCATGGGTCTCAGAATAATACGCAGTTGAAAAAAAGTTTATCCGGAAGGAATACTGAGATTTTTACGTATTTTTTATGCATTTCACCCATTTATACATGTGCATTGACCCATGACCAGATGGCGTTATATACGCGTATATATGTAAATAATATGTATATGGGATATGGGAAATGGTTACGACATTATATACGCACCACCACCTGATCAGCTGGTACACGTTGATGATTTTGCCTACAGTGGCAAAGACGGTATGATGGGATGCCCTCAGAGGCTGATGATGTTATGAAACATGTACCTATGCATGACATGACATTAATACGCATATACATGATACTATAATTATTTCATGGTTTACAAAGTTACTCAGACTTACAGGTGGAGTCGCTTACTATATATTTCCTCCATGTCTGTTATGTACTTATTTATATGCCTTACATACTCAGTACATTATTCGTACCGACGTCCCTTTTTGCTTGGGGACGCTGCGTTTCATGCCTGCAGGTCCCGATAGACAGGTCGAGAGCCCTCCAAGTAGGCTATTAGCTCAGCGAAAGATGTTGGTACGCTCCATTTGCTTCGGAGTTGCTTGTTTGGTTAGTATGAGTTAGATATGTATTGTTTGGTATGGCGGGACTCTGTCCCGACCTTTATGAAAATTATGTATTCTTAGAGGCTTGTAGACAGATATCATGTACGTAGAAGATTGTATGGCCTTGTCGGCATGTGTTCTAGTGGTCATTTTTGTCTTAGAGGCCCATATGTCTTATGTATAAGTTGACATTACCTGTTGTATTCTACCTATTTCTCGGCAGTCTCTCCGGCTCAATTATTTATGATAGTATGACATGAAAAGATACGTTGTGTTGGTACTAGGTTGAGTAAGGTACCGGGTGCCCGTCGCGGCCCATCGGTTTGGGTCGTGATAAAAGTGGTATCAGAGCAGTTTTGTCCTAGGGAGTCTACAAGCCGTGTCTAGTAGAGTCTTATTTATGGGTGTGTCGTGCACCATACTTATAAGCAAGAGGCTACAGGGCATTTAGGATTGTCATTCTTTCTTCTTACTCTAGATCGTGTGGTAGAGCTCACTTATAAGAATTCAAATTCCGAAATTCTATTTTATTCATAATAAGACAATACCTACATCTAGAAAGAAGGTTGGAAAGAGAGATAGCTATGGAAGAGTTGAGTCGGAGGAATCGGAATTTCGTATGATGCCTACGATAAGTAAATGTGAGGTCTTTAGCAGATCATGGGTGTACTGAAAGGTGTAAGCTTCCTGATAAGAAGCCTTAAGGAAAGAATGCCTATCCAACTTTATGGTGAAAGACAACGAGAGATTAAGATGATTAATACAAGTTTCAACAAGCAAAGGAAGCAAGATGAAGAAGGGTACGAGGCGCCCAGTTAATGAAGGTTAACAGTGTTTATAATTCAGGCAGAGGAACATAAGCATTTTGTGTAATATTCAACAGTAACAGAGATATGTACTATTGGTCACACCCATTTCAGTTATGCCCTGTGGGGGCTAACAGGTATAGTAAAGAGAAAGACGGGATATCAAGATCCGACTGGGGTTAGGGTAACCCAAATTAGTGAATGGATTGCTTGTGTTAGTTGACATTGCTGAATGATATTGTAAATGTGCAAACAAAATCTCCTTATGAGACACCCAGATGGTACACTCTGAAATAATACAGCTAGATATGAGTACTATAAAAAAAAGCACTAGAAGCCTTGAAAGGATAAATATTACCTTAGTGTGACTCCCGTCCCTAGTAGAGCGAGGACGTTGAGCAACCCGAAGAACCGATGAATGAAGCAAGGAAAGCTAAAAGCGAAAGAATGTCGTGTTGAAGTTTTCACAAGAAAAGGGATATGCAGAAATATTAGCAAATTAATGAGAAGAGAGATAAGGAAGCATTATGAATAAGGTGTGATACATGGATGACAACGGTAGAGTGTTACAGAACCTATAGTCAAATGAACAAAGAGACGAAAGGTAATGGGCCTTAAGACAACAAAAGAGTGTAGGCCATAAGGTTATATCCTCATTACGAGAAATAAGTTTGTGACTCCAACGCGAATACCAAAATGGAAAGTTAATCCCTAGAGTAATAGAAATCAGTATAGGCTGGTAAATAAGATAAACTAAACATGAATTAGGGGCTGAATGATTGAAAAATACTCGGCATCATGGGAATTTCAGATTTCATTCCGGCGGTAATAGAATGGACCACAGAAGAAGATTCATGATGAATTCGGAGAATGGTCATTCAGGGAGACGCTTCCCTAAAGCAAGCAATGCGAGCAAAGTTAAGTTTAAGAAACTGTATGTGCCAGTTATGCTAAGTATAACCATCACGAGCGAGGAATTTTGTTATCCTGGGTACAGAAGGATTTCCGCAAGGCAAGGAAGGGTCATCAATGATGTGAAAAAAATGCCAAAGATAAAGAGGTAACACATCTAAAGGTAGATCCTCGTGGCTTCAACTCTTAGTACTCCCCTAGAGGGGGGAATATGGAGTGATGTGGCAGTAAGTTTGAGTTAAGTAGATCTAGTAACTATGGAGCGATAAAGGAAGGATGCGATAAGAATGAGAAAGGGATGAGATTGCACTTATCCAAATTCTATGGATATGCTATGATTCAGAACGTTATGTAAGCACGATGTAAAAAAAAGGAAGGGTTCCTGCACGGGATGTTATTATTAGATGAGGAGCCAGTACGTAAGGTAAAATAAGACAAGGAAATAACCCAGGAAAGATTACACAGAATATGATATGAGAATGGGCCAATGAGTAATTAGTAGTTGATGCAGGAAGAGCCTAGTCATGAATAGAGAAGAAGTTGCGGACAAATCAACAGATCATGCAAGATGAATGTAGTAAAACCCAACATGGAGAATTCAGCCTCGCAGTAATGTCATTATAATACTTGAGATATATTCAAATAGGAGCCGGGGTGGTTAAAGGTACCATATGTGTGTTACGGGGATAAAAGAAAGTGTCACTGGGAAGGCAACCAAAATATAAGTTCAGAAGCAACCCTACAAGCACAAGGGCACAGAGGTAAGCAACTACGGATAATTATAGGCAAGGAAGGACATGAAAAGGTCTGTAATAAGCTCACAACTTTATGAGGGTCAAGGGTTCTCCCTAAGTACTAAAAAGAAAGACTATCTGAGGAAATAAGGAAGAAGGCTTCAACCTAAGCTGGGTAAATTAAGGAGGAAATAGTCTTATAACGATAGTCTCACAACAACATTGTATGCACTCCAAAAGAAAATGACACCTATTGTGGCTAAGGAATGGGAAGTAAAATCAGAAATGATATTCATGATCATATGAGTTATATGGAATTCCAATATGCGTGGACACCAAGATAAGCTATGTATGCACGCAAGAAGGGGGCAGATAGACCAAAAAAAGTAATTGCTTATGTTTGAAGAAGGCTGAGGTGGAACAAAAATAATTATTCGTTTAATGATCCAGAATTAGTTACGTTATGAACGCACTTAAGAGTTCGGAGTTTTATACATGCAGCATACACAGCCGTAGAAAATTCCGGTATAAGTTTAAAGAAAGAATTTAGACTAGGTCATAGACAAAGGACTGTATCATGGATATTCCTCAGCACCTATGAAAGGCTAAACGTAATAACTAATACCATGAACCGCATATCGGTAGGTAGCTTAAGCCTACATAAAGACTGATCAGAAGAAGGAGGAAACTAAAGAGATACATCAACGAAGTAAATCAGGAATCTCATTATTGGACCCTGAAAATTATAGAAATCGTGATTGAGAACATTGCAGAATCACTCTTACTATCAAAGGTACAAGAGAGATAATGCAGTAGCCATATTCTATAACGGCTCTATGATAAAGCCATTTAGAAGTGTCCCAACCTCATAAGAAGTTAGTATGAAGCTCTCACGAGATTGTGTAAAATGGTGCATGTATTATAATAAAAGTTCAAGACGTGGATGTGAATTATACCTATGTGGAGGGAAAGTCATGAAAGAGATAGAAGATGTGATGTGAGGCTTTAAGGAAAGTAAGATAAAGGTGAACATGAACGAGATACTCAAAAGTAGAAGGTTGAGAATATTCCATACTTAAGATAGAAGGCTAGAAGCGCAGGGATTCAATATCCAGGAATGATAGCAGCGACGTCAATAGCATATCTTCTAGCCTATGGTCTAGGTATCGAAAAGCCTGATTATGGGAGTAAAGAATAGTTAGAGACAATGTGATGTCTCGCTTGATGTTCCAGAACAACATAAGAAAATCTATGGTACAAGCAAGTTGAAGGAAGGCCGCGAATAATATAAATAGATATGTATGGGTCCCAAGCTAAAGTATTGTAAAGCGACAAAGTTTTTTGACATGAGTAAGCACGAGAAAGGATGAGTGAGATGGTGACGAGAACGGATAAGTCCTCGGGATTAAAACCCATGAAAATAAGAAAGCTAATGGTTTCTCTAAGTTATAGAAAGTTCAGTATAGCCTGAATAAACTCAAATTAGTCTAAGACTAATAACATTCAGAAGAGATGGAATGCTTCCTTGTTAATATAATGAGGGTGTAATTATTATAGACAAAAAAACGACGTTTGGGCCTTCGATTGAGTAATGATCTGACAAATAAAATAAAGGGATCTCATGAATGGACAACATTAAAATACCCACGCAAGGTTAATCACATTGGGATGCCGTGAGATACGGTTATGAAAGCAGGGTATTGCCCCAGGTGGATCAATCTAATCATTTCAGATGTTCTCCAATAAAACGTGAATCCTAGCAGCAATATTACATAAAAGGTTAAGTTATCAGGGGTGGATTATAGATCAAAATTGAGGTAAATTAACAATGGACGGATAAAAGTTAAAAAGTATGAGAGGAGATTAGTCTGTCATTCTTAAGATGAACAGTAATGCGGAAGCATTAGAGGACATAGATTTATACGTATGAGATAAGCAATGAAAGTAACCTGGGATTTGGTAGCAGATCTCAATAACGAGAAATCGAGGTAAGAGTTATAGTATAGTATGACCTATGTAGATGCAGTAAAGTCATACGAATGGACAACCAGGTCTATAAAATAAGATATAGAAATATTCGTAAGTTCGACAAAATTTCAAGCGAAGAACTTCAGGATTGACTAAAAACTGGAGGAAAAAGGAGAGGAGAGTCGCATAGGCACACTTACAAGGTCAGTATCGTAGAAGTTGCATGATGGAAGGTAGCAACAATTACGAGATTAGAAGGAATTCGATCACAAGTCATGGCGTGGGAAAGAGGCCTAAAGGGGGGAATGCCCTGGCCTTTGGACTTATTCACAGAACAGTTGCCTAGATGGCAAGAGGACTACTAAAGTATTCGCAAGAGCTATGGGATATGAGAACGATAAGCACATCAGTTAACATTCGAGGACGAATGTTTCAAAGGGGGGAATGATGTTACACCCCATATTTTCGTTCATGAAAATATGCCAAAAAAAAAATTTATGAGAGCCCGGAAGTGAGATGTCACATCTCGCAGTACTACATTATGACGATGTTGCACCCTGTAGTGTTGTACTTTGAATTTGTCGTAAGGTAATTGACATCAGTCCAAGGAAAAGATTATTCAGAGATTATAAGGATTATGCTATGTCAAACAAGTAATAAGTAAATTCGTGAAGGTGAGAGGGGAAGCAAGTCAAAGGAAACGAATTTTTGTCCAAGTTTGGCATTTGGGATAAAATACGGGTCGAACGGTAATACCCAATAATTATAAACTGGTACCATGTAAGATACCATATGACCACGGTAGAATAATGTATAAAAAGTATATTAAAAATAAGTAGAATTTTAGGTAATTTGAGATAATTCTTAATTATACGGTAATTGGTTAATTACCGGGTAACGGGACATTACCTAATTACCAAATAAATGGATAATGATTAATATTTTCCACCCACCCCACGTGGCAGCCCAGTATCTCTATGTATGCATGACTCTTACAATTGAGCTTAGGTGTCTAGATAAGAATAATAGGGATTTAATAAAGACTTGTTACAAGTCTTGATTACTTCTTGCATTCTGACAAAAATTAGAAGATAAGAATCATATATCAAGTCTCCATTTTCATTTGGAAAGGAGAAACGTAGTCATTCCCAAAAAGCAAGAAATACATTCTTTCTTGATTTGAAAAATTCAATAACAAAACTTAAGAAAATTCGTTCAGTACCTCAACAAGCAAGAAGCTTGAAGTTGCGTTCAATAATTTCGAAGAAGCAGAAGCTTAATCCGATTTTTGGGTTCTAAGTTCAATCCACGAAGGTTTCCAATGAAATATTATACGGAATTTTCCCTACTCTAGGTATGTTAAGTCCATTCCTTCTTTATTTTGGCATGGTCCAAATTATACTGAAGAAACGAGCAAACGTACAATTTCAATAAATTACTCTATTCATAGAGATACTAGGGGTGTCTATATTCTTGATTCCCCATGAGAATTATTATTATCTTCTGTTCATGGGTCTCAGAATAATACGCAGTTGAAAAAAAGTTTATCCGGAAGGAATATTGAGATTTTTACGTATTTTTCATGCATTTCACCCATTTATACACGTGCATTGACCCACAACCAGATGGCATTATATAGCGTATATATGTAAATTTATATATATGGGATATGAAAAATGGTTACGGCGTTATATACACACCACCACCTGATCAGCTGGTATACGTTGATGATTTTGCCCACAGTGGCCAAGATGATATGATGGGATGCCCTCAGAGGCTGATGACGTTATGAAACATGTACCTATGCACGACATGACATTCATACGCATATACATGATACTATAATTATTTCATGGTTTACAAAATTACTCAGACTTACAGGTGGAGTCATTTACTATATATTTCCTCCATGTCTGTTATGTAATTATTTATATGCCTTACATGCTCAGTACATTATTCGTACTGACGTCCCTTTTAGCCTGGGGACGCTGCGTTTCATGCTCGCAGGTCTCGATAGACAGGTCGAGAGCCCTCCAAGTAGGCTATCATCTCAGCGGAAGATGTTGGTGCGCTCCATTTGCTTCGAAGTTGCTTGTTTGGTTAGTATGAGTTAGATATGTATTGTTTGGTATGGCGGGACTCTGTCCCGACCTTTATGAAAATTATGTATTCTTAGAGGCTTGTAGACAGATGTCATGTACGTAAAAGATTGTATGGCCTTGTTGGCCTATGTTCAGTGTTCAAGTGGTCATTTTGGTCTTAGAGGCCCATATGTCTTATGTATAAGTTGACATTACCTGTTGTATTCTACCTATTTCTCGGCAGTCTCTCCGGCTCAGTTATTTATGATAGTATGACATGAAAAGATATTTTATGTTGATTCTCAGTTGAGTAAGGTACCGGGTGCCCGTCGCGGCCCATCGGTTTGGGTCGTGACATGATCTCCTTCATCGGTGAGACTTTCAAGAGAACATTCTCGCTGTATACGGTAAAAATCAGAAGGCCCGATTTTGTGGCCATCGTAGCACTTCGCAAGCACGTCTTCAAAGTCTCGACGCATGGCTCGAGGTCCGACCACGTAGGTTCCTTGTCATTTTGTAAGAATATAAACAACACAACACACAACATTGAATACAAGAACATTCTTTGCTCTCTAACTTAAATACATTCTCCCTTGATTCTATTTATTGTGTTCTATTAATTGTTCTTCATTTATTGTTCATCATTGATCATAAATAGCCTTCATTAAATCTCTCAAAGCTGTTAGTCCTCTACTAGCTATTCATAACTTAGCATCGAGCTCGACCTCGAGGCCCCGTATAACCAGGCTCGAGGCCCCAATCCTCAGCCACTCAGTTTGCTTAAACATACTATCTTCAAGCTCTATCTTATTTTATATTCTCTTACTTAGCATCTATTTCTTAACAACTAGCATAAAAATAAATCACGTATTTTAGAACCACAAAATCAAATCTATTTGTTATTACCTTTTTTCACGGTAAACAGTTTGGTGCCCACCGTGGGGCTAAAAATAATTGTGATTGTTTTCTTGCTGGTTTTCTACATAACACAAGTTATCTTTCACACTTTCTCTTGTCCAAGAATCTTTGATTTCAGGTCAAAATGTCTGACCCAGTAAACACACATGAAAACAATGGTCTTGAGGACCATGGAGAGAATGGTGTAGCTGTTCCAGGTATTGGTATGCCGCCACAAAACCCTAAGGACGCACCAGGACCAATTCCCGTGGACATGGTCTCGCGCAACGCCTAACACATCGACATAAGCTCCCAGACAAATAGGAGTACATGCAAAGAAAAACGAAACAGAACGGAAAAACCTCAGCACATCGTCCCTATGATCATCGGAGGGACCGACGTTCCCTAAGGGCCCGTGATCAAGTAGGCAAGGGTTTTTGTCGCAATGGAAGGGCAAATCCGGGGTCGCATGCCTAAGGACGTCCTCGCCTTCAGTGACGAGGACTTCGAGACCTTGTCCTATCCCCATATCGACGCGCTGGTAATTTTATTTCTCTTGAATAACATTCAAATTAAATGTGTACTCGTTGATCTAGGTAGCTCGGACAACGTAATCAGGTCGAAGGTGGTGGAACAGCTCGAATTGCTCGATCAAATCATACCTACATCCCGAGTCCTCAGAGGTTTAAACATGGCCGGCAAAACAACGAAGGAGGAGATCACCCTCTCGATCAACGTGTCCGATATAGTTCAAAACACAAAATTTCATGTCATCTAAATTGACATGAGATATAATGTATTACTTGGGAGACCATGGATATATAACATGAGGGCAGTACAGTCAACTCTTCACCAGAAGATAATGTTTTCTGCAGAAGACGGTATAAAAATGGTATATGGAGAACAGCATGCAGCGAGGGAGATATTTGTCGTTCATGAGGAGCCACAAACCTCAGTACCCTCCACCTCGGAAGAGCCAGAGGACAAACAGACCCCCAAGAACGATGAAGAAGACCTCCTGGCCCCCCGAACATTCATTTCCCCCGAAGAATCAGACGCAACAAAATCAACGGTGGAAGAGCTAGAACAAGTCATTTTGGTCGAGCATCTCCCAGATCGGAAGATATGGTAGGGATCCCGCCGGAAATAACCACCCATCGACTAAGTATTGAACCCAGGTTCAAACCGGTGAAGCAAAAAAGAAGACCTCAGTCCGAGTTAAAACACGCGTTCATCAAGGATGAGGTAACAAAACTCTTCAAAATAGGATCTATTTGGGAAGTAAAATATCTCGAATGGTTGACCAATGTGGTGGTAGTTCCCAAAAAGGGAATAAATTAAGAATGTGCATAGATTATAATGACTTGAATAGAGCATGCCCCAAAGATTGATTCCTGTTGCCCAAATCGATCGCTTGATCGATGCTACGTCCGGCCACGAGATTCTCACCTTTCTCGACGCCTACTCGGGGAATTATCAAATTCAGATGAACCCCGAGGATAGGGAAAAAACTTCGTTCATCACGAAGTACGGTACGTACTGCTATAACGTAATGCCCTTCGGGCTAAAAAATGCGGGAGACACATACCAACACCTAGTTAATATGTTCGAAAACCAAATAGGCATTTCCATGGAAATTTACATTGATGATATGTTAGTTAAGTCCCTGCGCGCAGAGGACCATTTAACTCATTTGCAGGAGAAATTTGACGTCCTCAAAAGTTACAATATGAAACTCACTGCCGAGAAATGTTCCTTCGGAGTGGGTTCGGGCAAGTTCTTAGGCTTTATGGTGTCAAACAGGGGAATTGAGATCAATCTCAATAAAATCAAAGCCATCGAAGAGATTATGGTAGTGAACAATGTAAAGGCCGTGCAACATCTGACTGGGCGAATAGCGGCTTTTGGCCGACTCATATCAAGGTCGTCGGATAGGAGTCATCATTTCTTCTCCGTACTGAAAAAGAAAAACAACTTCGAATGGACTCCAGAATGCCAGCGTGCTTTGAAGGAGTTGAAGCGATACCTGACGAACCCACATGTACTCCACACCCCAAAGGAGGATGAAACACTATATTTGTACCTGGTTGTGTCTGAGGTAGCGGTAAGTGGTATGCTAGTTCGAGAAGAGCAAGGTACGCAATTCCCTATCTATTATGTAAGTCGGACCCTGGGAGATGCCGAAACCAGGTATCCGCACCTGGAAAAGTTAGCTCTTGCATTAATAAGTGCATCTCGAAAGTTAAAGCCTTATTTCCTATGCCATTGTATTTGTGTTTTAACAACATATCCTCTCCAAAGAATATTGCATAAGCCCGAACTGTCGGGCCATCTGGCCAAATGCCCAATCAAACTTGGGGGATACGATATCGAATACCAACCCCGTGCGGCTATCAAGTCCCAAATTTTGGCAAATTTTGTGGCCGACTTCACACCTGCCCTCGTGCCCGAGGTAGAGAACGAACTTCTACTGAAAACAGGCACATCTTTGGGGGTATGGACCTTGTTCACTGACGGCGCCTCGAACATGAAAGGGTCCGGACTCGGTATAGTCCTGAAGCCACCTACAGGCGGCATAATTAGGCAATCGATAAAAACTACGAAATTGACTAACAACGAAGCCAAGTATGAGGCTATGACTGCAGGTCTGGAAATGGCCAAAGGCCTAGGAGCAGAAGTCATCGAAGCAAAATATGATTCCCTTCTGGTAGTAAATCAGGTGAATGGGAGCTTCGAGGTTCGGAAGACAGGATTTAAAGATACCTAGACAAAATTCAAGTCACATTGCACCGCTTCAAAGAATGGACCCTGGTCCACATACCTCGAGAGTAGAATAGCGAGGCTGATGCCCTCACAAACCTGGGGTCATCTGTCGAGGGAGATGACTTACTTCCCAGGGCTGTTGTTCAGCTATCCAAATCAGTGATCGAGGAAGGCCACGCCGAGATCAACTCCACCAGCCTAACGTGGGATTGGAGAAACAAATATATCGATTACTTGAAAAGTGGGAAGCTACCCGCAAACCCAAAGGAATCGAGGGCTCTGCGAACCAAAGCATCCCAATTCTCACTCAACGAAAATGAAACTCTATACAGGAGGACCTTTGATGGGCCTCTAGCAGTATGTCTGGGGCCGGGAGACACACATTATGTGCTCCGAGAAATCCACGAGGGCACGTGCGGAAATCACTCCGGTGCCGATTCCCTAATCCGAAAAAAAATCAAAGCAGGCTACCATTGGGACAGCATGGAAAAAGATACCAAAGAATTCGTCCGTAAGTGCGACAAATGCCAGAGATTTGCCCCCATGATTCACCAACCCGGTGAACAGCTACATTCAGTCTTGTCGCCGTGGCCATTCATGAAGTGGGGAATGGACATCGTAGGACCTCTGCCGACAGCACCAGGTAAAGCTCGATTTATTTTATTTATGATTGACTACTTCTCGAAATGGGTGGAAGCGCAGGCCTTCGAAAAGATAAGAGAATAAGAAGTCATTAACTTCATCTGGGACCACATCATGTGCTGATTCGAAATTCCTTCCAAGATAACATGTGATAACGGGAAGCAGTTCATCAGAAGCAAAGTAACACAGTTCCTCGAGGATCATAAAATCAAAAGAATCCTGTCAACACCCTACCACCCTTGTACAAACGGCCAGGCCGAGTCCACAAACAAGACCATCATTCAAAACTTGAAGAAAAAGTTAGAAAGTGCAAAGGGAAAATGGAGAGAAATATTACCCGAAGTACTATGAGCATATCGAACAAATCAAGCACAGGAGAAACGCCTTTCTCTCTGGTATATGGCGCCAAGGCTTTGATACCGATCGAGGTCGGGGAACCAAGCGCCAGGTTCCGGCAGGCTACCGAAAGCTCAAATAGCGAAGCCATGACTGTGGTTCTCAAGCTATTGGATGAAAAGCGAGAAGCTTCGCTGGTCCGAATGGCCGCCCAAAAACAAAGGATCTAAAGGTACTATAACAGGAGAACAAATCTCCGACATTCCGGAGTCGAGGACTTGGTCCTGAGGAAAGTCACCGTGAACACTCGAAACCCTAATGAAGGAAAGCTAGGCCAGAATTGGGAAGGACTGTACCGCATCCTCGGGGTGGTCGGCAAAGGATCCTACAAGCTCAGTACCATGGGAGACGAACAACTTCCGAGCAATTGGAACATATCAATGCTCAAACGCTACTATTGCTAAGGAGTTCGATGAAAGACGCCAAAGCATCTCCAGCTTGAAGACCTTAGGTTTCAAAGCATGCATTGCACTCTTTTCCTTCCACCGGATTTTATTCAAAGAAGGGTTTTACCGGCAAGGTTTTTAACGAGTCAACACCTATGTGCTACCTAAGGAAAACTCAACAAGTATTCAAGGCTTCTCTTAAATCAACCTCGAATACCGGGGGACATTCCCCGTGAGATCACCCCTCGAAGAAGTCAAGATGAGCCAAAAAGGGTCTCAATAGGAAAATGATGTATCTGGCCAAACGGTCGAATGAACCGTGTCCGCATAGAATAAATTGAACCCTTGGCAACGAAAACATGTATACTTGTGCCAAGTAATCAAGGAATATTTTTCCATCAAAACATTTTGCGCTTCAAAGAAACCCGCTACTTTTACAAGAAACGGCTTCAGAGCCAGAAAAATTTCCCAAATACTCGGGGAGTGGTGCAAAAAACTCGAGGCAATACGACCTGCGGGTCGGAAACTTCAAACTCGTAAGCCCTCAATGAGGCAACATCTAGTTTCAAAAGAATGGCTCTAGAGCCAAAGAAACTTCAACGTCTCAGGGACTGTCGTCGATTATCACCCCATCGAACTATCAAAATCTCATGGCCGTAAGACCCCAAGCGGGCGACCTCGAGCCCAAAAGCCCTCCATGCGGCAATACGAGAAAAAGTAAGACCTCCACGAGGCATTATCAACAATATAAGACCATTATAAGGCAACACCAAAACTGTACGACCTCGAGCAAGGCGTGAATTATACTTGTACCAAGTAACCAAATCTGTAAGACCTCAAGTAAGGCATGTTAATATTTGTAAGACCTTACAAAAGGCATAATCCCGATCTTAATAGTTAAGGCTATATATCCGAACTTATAAAACCCCTAATAAGGCATACCCTCGATATAGACGCCGAAACTACCTCACTCGGGGACTGAAAGGCTCCGGCCAAATGCAAGTAACTCCGATCACAAGGCTCCGACCAAACTCACGCGACTCGGGGATGCCCGACCATCGCTATAAAATCACAGGCCTTCAAAAACTTCGAAAAGACTTCAAAAAGAACCAGTTAATCAGGCTACCCTAGACTTAAGCAAAACAACTTTGATCATATCAGCTCCAAACTACAGGCTTCGAAATCATTCAGCCATCAAGCGAAACCTCCCGAGGTGCTCATCTAACGCCGCATAACGGCTCACAATCGAGGTTCTTATCGAATCGTCGATGAGTCGGGCAAACATAAAAAATTCAAAAGTCTTTAACGAGGGAAAAATAAAGCCTACACTAAGAGGTCGCACCGACCCGATGCGTAGGAGCCAATTCCGCCAGCCCATAGTAGAGGTTGTACAGACCCCATGTGTAAGAACCACTGCCGTCGGCCCATATTTGAGGTCGTACCGACCCAATGCGTGAGAGCATAAGGGCCGGCTTGAAATTCAAAACCTTGAGGGTCAATAAGCTCGAGTTGAAATCCGACTCGAAGACTGAGCTTCAAACAGTTAACTCAAAAACGCCTAAGGCAAATACATAAGAGCCACTGTCGCCAGTCATACTGACCTAAATGCATAAAAGCCCTCATCGCCAGCTTAGATCAGAGGTCGGATTGACCGAATGCGCAAAAGCCTACGGGCCAGCCTAACGAGCCTCAGGGCCGATTTGAAGTCACAGCAACCCAATAGCCAACCTAAAAAATCTCAGGACTGGTTTTTAGACCTAAAGGTCGGTAAATCCGAGTCGAGAACCCGACTCGGGGACTGAGCCCCGAACGGTCAACCTTCGACCATTACGAATCGCTCGGCAATAAGCAAAAACCCAAGGGTCTAACCCGAGATCCAAAAATCTCAAGGGTATGATTTACAAGGCCAATAAATCCCTTTACAAGGGAGAGATCAAATAAAAATAAGGTCTATGCCTTCAACGGCTCCCTCAGAAGTTGTGTCCCAACGATTTCGGCTACGGTCCCCGAGTCTTCAGCGGCCTCTTTTCTTGTAGGGATTTCGCCTTCATCCTCATTATCTCCAGAGCCGCTGCTCGACACACCTTCAGAAGCAAGCAGGGCAGCAGCTTTCTCTCTAGGGCCTTCACCCTCTCGATCTCAGCAGATAGATTAATGCCCCCCGTATATGTATCCTCGAGAGCCCGCCTCCAAGATTTTAACCGAGCATGTTCCACGACTTGAGTCAATTTCAGTTCGGCTTCCTTGGGCACTTTCCTGGCTTGAGCATTTGTATCAACAACATCCTCTTTGTGCAAGGAATGAGCGTCTCGTTTTCATATGCCCGACTAAGGCCATCTTTCCCCGGAGGGTATCCCTCTCGGAAGCTATGTCACTCACGTGACGTTTGAGTTCGAGAATTTCGGAGTCTCTGGCTCGAAGCTCCTCTCTCATTAGGGCATCTTTCTTCTCAAACTGCGCAAATCAGACCAAAGATGTCAAAATGCTGAGATCTGGTAAACATCCAGATTAAAGCAAGTGGAAACTACGTAACCTGCAAAGCGAGATGGGTCTTCTCACGCTCGTAGCGGGTCACCTCAGCTTGAAACCGGGCGAAGGTCTGATTATAAAGCGCCCTGGCCTGGAACCGTGGAAGAGGCAAGTTAGAAAAACGGAGATCGGGACGACAAGTAGAATTCACAAAAATTACCTGCTCACAGAGCCTGTCCATCTCACTGTAAATGAGTGAGGCATCAAGCTCAGGGATTTTCTTCAGCGTAGCTAAAGGCCTTTCAAACGCATCCTTATCTCCGATGGGCACCCCTACATCGGAAGGATCTTCATTCTAGGCATCCTGCGTTTCTTTAGGAGGTAAAGTCGGCCCCGGAGGAGAATCGCTCACGTCAATAACACCGACGGGATCTGTCGAGGCCGTCTCTTGTTTTTGATGAGCTTCAGAGCTAGGTTCCTCCGGACCGCCTACCAAATGTGCCTCAGCTCGAGGAATACTTCAGCCGACCACCGGCTCAAGGACATTACCCAGTAAATCCTCGAAGGCCTCTTCCGCCCGAGGTTGGACAATGACAGCACCAAGTTCCGACTTGGAAGCCACTGTCTCTGCGGTATAAGGAGCGATCAGGTTTTCCCCTCCCTCGGATGCTATCGAGGAACCATCTTTCTCCTCGACTTCAGTTTGGGGACTCCCCGCTACTCTTGGAGTTAAGGCTGCTGAATCAGCCTTAGGTTCCCCCACTTTGACTTTCTTGGATTTCGGAGGCTCAGTCGACGATTCCCTCCGCCTTTTCTTCTCATCGTCCGGTCTTGGGGTATCCGCTTCACCAAGCTATGCCTCCCTCATCAGGGGGACCTCCCCCGGACCTGCGCAAATACGAAATGTAAACACAGGGAGTGGGGATGCTACCAGTAGCAGTTCTGTTAAGAGGTACAAATACAGCAGAAGTAAAGGCTCACATGATCTGTGGCTTCCCATCGAGCTTGGGAACAGATTGCGCCACACGCACTCAACATATGGGCAAATCAAATCTAGCCGGTTGACCCAGCCCGAGAGGTCCTTAACCGTATTAGGGTACACGGCGACGGCTGCATTAGCAGGAGAGGTTAGTTCGTAAGAAGATGTATCCAGAGAGAAGCAAGAGAATATTTAACTGGCATATCTACTTACGATTCACGTTCCACTTTTCGGGGAACAACAGCCTCTCCGCTGGAATCAGGTCCGCGGTCCTAACTCGGACAAAATGGCTCATCCACCCTCCGTTCCTAACGTCGGTGGTACAAGCAAAAAGGGCCCTCGAGGCCCGATAGTGGAGCTTAATCGGGCCCCTGTGGAAGAGTCGCGGACAGTACATTCTGACCAGGTGGTCAAGGGTGAAAGTCATCCCCTTAATCATGTGCGTATAATATCTGGTCATGTAAACAATGCGCCAGAACAAAGGATGAATTTGGCCGAGGATTACTTGATACATTGTGCAGAAATCGAGGATCACGAGGTCTATTGAAGGCGAGGATGGTTCCACCGGGCCAAGGGTGAATGGATAAGTATACATACTGAGAAAGTCGGCCTTCTATGTCATTATATCCTCCCCTCGAGAAGGAATCTCCACAAGCACTGTGTCCCCCTAGCGGCAGTCGGCCTTCACTCTTTCAACGTCTGCTAATAAACTAACATATTGGAACACAGGCTCGCATCGTCCCGACCTCGAAGAAGGTTTTTGGATCTTGAGGTCTGAAGTTGTTTTAAAGGCTCCTGGAACACATTCCCCGACGCAAGGAGTCATCATTGCCTTACCCTTAGACGGGCGCAAGGAAGAAGAAGGTACGCCTTCCTAAGGAACAGGGGTGGAAGTTTTCGCCATTATTGTTAAAAGGTCTTAAAGGGGAAAAGAAATTTGCGTTTCAGAGGAGAACGCAAAAGAGGTAAGAAAAACTCTTTTGAGGGATTGATGGTGCAGTGGAAAACAGGGAGCGAAAGAAGAAGTATTTGTAGAGGTCTGACGTGCACATTGGAGCGGACTAGAGGACAGCCAACCGCTGTAATTAATTTAATGGCTTTTAAGGGCTGTGTGGACGCGACCTTTGGACGCCTCATTCTGTCATATCGATCACTTGATAGGACGTGACTACCGTCGTGGTAAAGGAACCAAAGGGGTAGAGTTCGAGATCGTTTCTTATCGTTTCACACTAAGAAACCCGGGGACTATCTGTATACTGTAAAAATCAGAAGGCCCGATTTTATGACCATCGTAGCACTTTGCAAGCGCATCTCCAAAGGCTGGAGGCATGGCTCGAGGTTCGACCCCGAAGGTTCCTAACGTTCGATCTCGAGGCAGTACAAATCAATGATTATCATGGGAGAGCGGGAAGTTCCCAAGGGATGTGATCAAAACTGACAACACCTGCAAGAGAAACGCTAGTCTGTACCAGATCAGTAAATAGCTGTGCCAGTTATATTTCTTTGTAGTAATTACTCATGTACTATGTTGAGATTTCCCTTCTTATATAAAGGGTATCCTTGTCATTTTGTAAGAAGATATACAACACAACACACAAAATTGAATACAAAAACATTCTTTGATCTCTTACTTAAATACATTCTCCCTTGATTTTATTTATTGCTTACATTTATTATGTTCTATTAATTATTTTTCATTTATTGTTCATCATTGATCATAAAGAGCCTTCATTAAAGCTATCAAAGTTGTTAGTCCTCTACCGGCTATTCATAACTTAGCATCGAGCTCGACCTCGAGGCCCCGTATAACTAGGCTCGAGGCCCCGATCCTCAGCCACTCGGTTTGCTAAAACATACTACCTTCAAGCTCTTATCTTATTTTCTAGTCTCTTACTTAGCATCTATTGCTTAACAACTAGCATAAAGATAAATTACGTATTTTTAGAACCACAAAATCAAATCTAATTGTTATTACCTTTTTTCATGGTAAACACTCGCCTACCATAAATGATAAATTATGTGCCTTCTGATCCGCGTAACTCTTCTGTCTGGACTGTGCTGTGCGAAGTCGCTCCTGAATCAACTTTACCTTTTCCAGGGCATCCTTCACCAAATCAGTACCATATAACTTAGCCTCGCCGGGCTCAAACCACCCGATGGGAGAATGACATCGCTGACCATATAAAGCCCCAAATGGAGCCATCTCGATACTGGACTGATAAATGTTGTTGTAAGAAAACTTGGCCAAAGGTAAAAATCGATCCCACTGCCCTCCAAAGTGAACCACACATGCTCTGAGCATGTCCTCCAAGATCGGAACTGTCCACTCCGACTGCTCGCCGGTCTATGGATGAAATGCTATGGTGAGCTCTACACGGGTCCCCAACTCACTCTGTACTACTCTCCAGAAATGCGAAGTAAACAAAGGGCCTCTATCTGATATGATAGAAACAGGCACACCATGCAACCGAACTATCTCCTAAATAAAAATCTAGGTCATCCTCTTTGAAGTATATATAGTCACAACTGGAATGAAGTGTACCGACTTGGTCAACCTGTCGACAATGACCCATACTGCATCAAACATCCGCAGTGTCCGCGACAACCCAACTACGAAGTCCATAGTAATGCGCTCCCACTTCCACTCCGGTAAAGTTGTCTGCTGGAGTAGGCCACCTGGCCTCTGGTGCTCATACTTAACCTGCTGGCAATTTAGGCACCTAGCTACATACTCAACTATGTCTTTCTTCATGCGCCGCCACCAATAATGCTGCTTCAAGTCGCAATACATCTTCGCAGTACATGGATGAATGGAATACCGATAACTGTGTGCCTCATCTAGAATCTCTCCTCAAGCCATTGATATTAGGAACACATAGGCGACCCTGGAGTCACAGAACACCATCCTTGCCGATAGAAAACTCCTTGGCACCACCCTGTAGTATCGTCTCTCTGAGAACCATCAAATGCGGATCATCAACTGTCGAGCCTTGATATTCTCCAATAGTAAAGACTGGGCAACGACGCATGCAAGAACTCGGATGGGCTCTGAAATATCCAACCTCACAAGTCTATTACCCAAGGACTGAATGTCCAAAGCTAGTGGCCTCTCGTCTGCTGAAATGAATGCCAAGCTACCCATACTCTCTACCTTTCTGCTCAAGGCATCCGCAACTACATTCACCTTTCCCAGATGGTAAAGAATGGTGATGTCATAATCCTTCAGTAACTCTAGCCACCTGGATTGCCTTAGATTGTGATTCCCTTGCTTGAACAAATACTGCAAGCTGCGATGATCCATGTAAACCTCATAGGACACCCCATAAAGATAATGCCTCCAGATCTTAAGAGCATGAACAATCACGACTAACTCTAAATCGTGCACAGGGTAATTCTTCTCATGGATCTTCAGCTGAAGTGAAGCATATGCAATAACTTGCCCCTCCTGCATCATACCCAACCTAAACCAACACATGAAGCATCGCAATACACCATATACATCCCCGAACCGGAAGGCAACACTAGAACTGATGTTGTAGTCAAAGTTGTCTTAAGCTTCTGAAATCTCGCCTCACAATCATCGGACCAACGGAACGGATCACCTTTCTGGGTCAATCTAGTCAGAGGCGCTGCAATAGATGAGAAGCCCTCCACAAACCAGCGATAATAACCTGCTAACCCCAAGAAGCTCCTGATCTTAGTCACCAAAGTGGGATGAGGTCAACTCTAAACTACCTCTATCTTCTTGGGATCCACCTTCATACCCTTGCCTGACACGACATGCCTCAAGAATGATACAGAATCTAGCCAAAACTCACACTTGGAGAACTTAGCATATAGCTTATGTCCCCGCAAAGTCTAAAGCATCACTCTCAAATGCTGCTCTCCTCCATGTTGCGTGAGTAGATCAAAATGTCATCAATAAAGACAATGACAAACGAATCAATGTATGGCCTTAACACCCTGTTCATCAAATCCATAAATGCCGCTGGGGTATTAGTCAAGCCGAAGGACATCACTAGAAACTCATAATGGCCATATCTAGTACGAAAAGTAGTCTCCGGAACATCCGAGTCCCGAATCTTCAAGTGATGGTACCCCGATCTCAAGCCGTTCTTAGAGAACACCTTAGCACCCTGCAACTGGTCAAATAAATCATCAACACACGGCAACGGGTACTTATTCTTAATGGTAACATTCTTCAATTTGCGGTAATCAATGCACATCCGCATAGTCCAATCTTTCTTCTTCACAAATAACACCGATGCACCCCAAGGTGATACACTTGGTATGATGAACCCTTTTGCTAGCAACTCCTCATGTTGTTTCTTTAACTCCTTCAACTCTTTTGGGGCCATACGGTACGGTGGGACAGATATAGGCTGGGTACCTGGAGCCAAGTCAACACAGAAATTGATATCACGATCTGGTGGTATGCCTGGAAGGTCAGAAGGAAACACATCGGAGAACTCCCGGACTATTGGTACTGAATCAATCGCTGGAGTCTCTGCGGTGGTATCCCAAAAATAAGCTAGATAAGCCAAACAACCCTTCTCGATCATATGTCGAGCCTTCAGAAAATAGATAACCCGATTAGATGCACTGACAGAGGAACCCTTCCACTCCAATATTGGCAACTCTGGCATCGGTAAGGTAACAGTCTTGGCATGGCAATCAAGGATGGCATGATATCGGGATAGACAGTCCATGCGCAAGATGACCTCAAAGTTGGTCATATCAAGCAATAGAGGATCCGCTCTAGTCTTGTAACCCCAGAATGTGACCACACATGACTGATTGATCCGATCCACAACTACAGAATTTCCCACAGGAATGGACACAAAAACAGGAGTACCTAAGGACTTGCGAGGGACATCTAGGAAATGAACAAACAGAGATGACACATATGAATAGGTATACCCTAGATCAAATAATACCAAAGCATCCCTACCGCAGATAGAAATAATACTTGTGATCACGGTATCTGAGGCCACTACATCTGGTCTAGCCGGAAAAGCATAAAACCTAGCTGGGGCGCCGACTGGCTGGCCCCCACCTGACTGAGCCATAGGTGGATGGTCTCAACCTCTAGGACGGCCCCTACCCGCCTGCCCTCCACCTCTGGGCGGCCGGGGAACTGGTGCTGTAATCATGGGCCGCTGGCCCTGCTGCACTACCTTGCCCCGAAGCCTAGCGTAGAACCCCCGTGCATGATTGAAATCCCTGCACTCGAAACAACCTCTTGGTATGGTGATCTGCTGGCCTGGACCCTGATGGCCTGAGTACCCACTGGAAACCCTGTATGGGTGGTAGGCGATAAGAACTCTAGCATGGCACTGAAATAGGCGTTGGAAGAACCCCGATGGCCTGAGTAGCCACTGGAAGAACCCTGAATAGCTGGTGGGCGGTAAGAACTCTCTGGTATGGCACTAAAATAGGTTCGCACTGGAGTACCTCGAGGAGGTGGTGATGCTGGATATGTGGGCTTGCTAGGCTGACCCCTCCCAAACTGACCTCTGCCCCAGTCAGGGTACCTCTAAACTCTCCAGAATAACGGATCCGCTTGTCCCGCTACATCTGCTCTCTACCTCTCTGAAGGTAACCCTCATTCCTCCGAGCTATCTCCACTACTAGTTGATAAGAAGTCTCCATCTCAACCTCCCGGGTCATAGTGGTCTAAACACTTGAGTGCAACCCCGCAACAAACCTCTGCACTCTCTCCGTGTCCATATGAAGTATCATAAGTGCATGGCGAGATAGCTCAGAGAACCTCGCCTCATAATTGGTCACTGGTATCTGACCCTGCTGGAGCTGCTCAAACTGAAACTACAACTCTTCCCTCTGGGAGGATGGAATATACCTATCCAAGAAAAGGCGTGTAAACTGATCCCAAGTCATGGGAGGATAACCTACTGGTCTGCCGAGAAGATGAGACTGCCACCACCTACGGGCCCTGCCCTTCAGCTGGAAAGTAGTGAAATCCACCCCATAGGACTGCAATATCCTCATATTGTGCAGTCTGTCCCTGCACTGATCAATGAAGTCCTAGGGATCCTTATGTCACTCACCCCCAATGACAGGAGGGTGTAGTCTAGTCCATCTGTCCAATAGCTTCTGCGGCTCGCTGGCCGCAACTGGTTTTGGCTCACATATGTTTGCTTCTACTGGCAGGTCCACGCCCACAGGTAGTGCGCCCGGGGTCTGATATACAGCAGCTGCATGCCTAGGAGCCTGAGCAGTAGGGGTCTGTACTCCCCCTCCCGCCTGAGATGTGGCTAGGTATGCTGGAAATAAATCAGCCTGGGTCATAGTATCCATGAACCACAGCATAGAACCCATAACCTTCTGACAGCATAGTGCTAACATAAAATATACCGGGGCTGGCTCTGCTGTAGGCACCTTGCCCTGCTTCTCAATAAAGGGATCCTCCAGTAGATCCGTTGGTGGTACAACTGGGGCAACTCTGGGACGTCCTCATCCCCTAACCTCGGGCTGGTGCCCTCCACCGGCCTCTACCTCAACCTCAAGCAATAGGGGAGCAGCTCCTCCCGGGTCCAGAACATCCGCCATGCGCATTCTCACCATCTATAAGAGAATAAGAGAAAGGCACTTAGTATAACATCAACCGCACGATAGGAGATGAAGAAAGAGTAGTTTCCTAACACCCTATAGCCTCTCGAAGATAAGTATAGACGTCTACGCACCAATCTGCAAGACAC
Organism: Nicotiana attenuata; assembly: GCF_001879085.1. Lineage (NCBI taxonomy): Eukaryota > Viridiplantae > Streptophyta > Magnoliopsida > Solanales > Solanaceae > Nicotiana > Nicotiana attenuata. Next base: position 419,421 of record NW_017670811.1, read on the forward strand.
TATTAGGCCTGCTCATAACTTGTGAGACCTACGTGAACCTAGTGCTCTGACACCATGTTGTCACGACCCAATTCTATTATAGGCCATGATGGCGCCTAGCGCCGCCGCTAGGCAAGCCAATAGTGAACTAACCACATGATTTCTGCTTTCTAATAGATTTCCAAGAAATTAAACTTTCCTGATTTTAATAGATTTAAGAAATAACATATTTAAAATAAATAAAACGAAAGCAACTGAGTGCAATCATAACCATTGAAATAAACCAAAACCACAAGTCTACTAGTATGTGCCAAGACCTGGTGTCACAAGTGTATGAGCAACTAGTAAAATATACAAAAGAATACTAGTCTACTGTCTAAAGTGAAATAAATAGAAAATACAAGCAAAAGAAAGACTCCGGCTGCTGCACAATGGGCTCAGAAGGGCAGCTCACCACGAAGTCTCGAGAATAAGGGATGCGCGCCGGACTGATATCCAGATGTGCCTACCTCAAATTTTGCACATTTAGTGCAGAAGTGTAGCGTGAGTACATAAACAACATGTACCCAGTAGGTGTCCATTCTAACCTCAAAGAAGTAGTGACTAGGGGTCAACTTTGACACTTACTATGGGCTAACAATGAAATGCCAAAATTATAATTAAACATGGATTACATAAATATAGCTGAAAGCTAAATCACAGGAAAATAATAGGCAATCCTCTCACAAATAATAAATCCCAAGTTTGTTTCCATAATTTAACAATTTATATCTCAAGCTAATCAAGCAATTTCAATTTTTATTAGTTTCAAAGATTTATTACGTGTAATTATGCCGAGGATGTACGGCCCGATCTAACATAAATTATTTACATTGCGCACTGCCGAGGGTAGAACAGCACGAACCATAGATGCATCTATCCGCTACTGAGGCGTTCGGCCCGCTCCACAAAAGAGAAAATACTTTATAACAGCCGATTTAAGATTTATTAAGAGTCTAATATTTAATGACACGCAAATTCTCAATAATAGTCAAGCGACCCATCTAAGAATTCAAGTAAATAAAATTTAACCTTTTTAAAATTCTTTATCAAGTTCAAACATGATTTAGGCAATTAAGTTAACAAGTAGGGTGCAAACATCGTAAGTATAGCATGGTATGGGTCCTAGACTACCCGACAATAGTATAATTAGTAGCTACGTACGGACTCTCGTCACCTCGTGCATACATAGCCCCCACAAATAGGAGCGCATATTAATCAATTCACCTATGTGTTTAATTCGCTCTTACAAGGTTAGAAAAGAGAGTTACCCCGTCTCAAAGCCTACATTCCGGTCCAAGATTGTGCTCTAACCCTCAATTCGGTGCCAAACGACTTGAAACTAGTCAAATATTATATAAAACATTCAATACATGTTCAAAAGTTCATATCCTAACTATCAAAGTGATTTCTCAATCCTATTTGAAGAATCTGTAAAATTCACCCTTGAGACCACGTGCTCGAATTCCGAAAATTTTCGAAGAAAGTTGTTACCCATAACTCATGAAATAAAATATATGATTTTCCCTAAGTCCAATAACAAATTTCGCGGTTAAATCCCATTTTTATTAAAACCCTAGGCTTTTCAGCTAACCCATAAATTTCATAAATTTACATGTTAAAATCTACCAATAATCTATGTATTAAACTCACATTAGGTAGAAATTACATATCCTCAATTGCTTGGTTGAAATCCCCCCTTTTGAAACTCCAAAAGGCCTAAGTCCCGTATTTAAAACAACCTCACTGCACAGCACTTCCCGTGCCTACGAAGTCATTGCCGTGCCTACGGTTTTGCTTATGCGGAGGAAACCTCACAAGTGCGATCCTCCCCCAATTGGCCAAAATTCGCACCTGCGGGGCAACTCCTGCGCAACCGCTACTACGACCATTCACACGCGCCTGCGGACACTATCGCATCTGTGCTCACAATCATCGCACCTACGCGTTCGTAGGTGCCCTTAATTTGTCGCTCCTAATGGATCCTGGGTAGTCTTGGCTCATCCGCTTATGCAGCTCGTGGCTCGCACATGCGAGCTCGCACCTGTGGCTGACCAAGCGCAGGTGCGTTTACACAAGAAGCTGAAGCTTCAACATTTTCCTTCAAGTCCAAACTTGATCCAAGCCTCATCCGTTTAACGTCGGCGGCCCCCGGGGCACAAGTTTGGAATCATAAAACGGACTCGCTCAAACTCTGGGAAATCACAAAAAAAACATTAAAACTCAGAATCACACCCCAAACCAATTGAATCTAAAATATGAACTTCAAGTTCATCAATTTACTCCCAATATGCCGAAACATACTTAAACTGTTCGGAATGACACCAAATTTAGCGTGCAAGTCTTAAATGTCATTACGGAACTATTACCAAAACCTACTCCAAACCAAACTTAAAGAACTTCAAAAACCTTCAATGAGCCAACTTTAACTATTAGGCGCCGAAACGCTCCCGGTCATCCAAAACCCGATCTGAACGTACGCCCAAGTCTGAAATCATCATACGAACCTATTGGAACCGTCAGATCCCAATTCTGAGATTGTTTTCTCAAAACGTTGACCGAAGTAAAACTTAGCCTTTTTAGCCAACCTTAATGAACCAAGTGTTCCCGATTTCAACCCGAACTCTTCCAAATCTCGAACTAGCCATCCCCGCAAGTCATAAAACAGTAGAAACATGTACGGGGAGTCTTATTTAAGGGAACAAGGTTCTAAAAAGAAAAATTACTGGTCGGGTCGTTACAGGGACTTACTACTACAAAGTTATGCCATTCGGTTTTAAAAATTCTAGAGCGACGTACCAAAGATTGGTGATCAAAATGTTTCAAGAGCACTTGGGAAAAATCATGGAAGTTACATTAACGATAAGTTGGTCAATTCAGCATGAGCTAGGGACCATTTTCAGCACTTGACTGAAACCTATAAATTTCTCAGCATGTATAACATGAAGCTAATCCCGTAAAAGTACGCCTTTCCTTAGTATGGAGAAGTATGCCTTTCCGTAGATTGGAGAAACAAGTGTGTGAATTATTTGTTCTATGGAATTTTACTTGAGGATAAAAAAGAAATCCCAATTTCTACTAATGAAAAATGGTCAATATTGCCTAATATAGGGGAATTTATATCGTAAAATATTTGGAGGACCCTTAGCACGGTGCCTTGGATAATCACAATTTGAATACGTGATGAGAGAATTGCACGAGGGACATTGTGGTAATCATGCTGGGGGACGATAGTTGGTGAAAACACTAATAAGAGCAGGGTATTATTGGCCAAAAATGAAAGATGAAGCGAAACATTTCGTGACAAGGTGCAATAAGTGCTAGCGATATGCAAATAATATGCATCGACCAATGGAATTGCTCAAGTCAATCATATCACAGTGGCCATTTATGAAGTGGGGGATGGATATCATAGGTCCTCTACCTTAAGCCAAAGGAAAGGTACAATTTTTGTTAATTCTAACGGATTATTTTACAAAGTGGGTAGAAGCAGGTGCCTTCAAACATGTATGAGAAAAGGAAGTTATGGACTTTGTTTGGAGAAATATAATATGTCAATTTGGAGTCCCAAGGGAAATCTTTTGTGATAATGGGCTGCAGTTCATAGGTGCGAAGGTTACTGAGTTTTTTCAAAAGTTGGAAAATTAAACGAATTACTTCGGCACCCTATCATCCTGTAGCTAATGGACAACCTGAATCGACAAATAAGATCATTGTCAACAATATAAAGAGGTGATTAATAGATCAAAAGGCAAGTGGCTTGAAGTACTACCGGGGGTATTGTGGGCTTACTGAACAACGACAAAAATAAGCATGGGAGAAACATCATTCTCGCTCGTTTATGAGATTGAGGCCTTAATTCTAGTGGAGATAGGAGAACCGAGTACAAGGTACACGTATGCAAATGAAGCGTCAAATGAGGAAGAACTTCGTACAAATTTATATTTGACAGCAAAGAGAAGGAAGACAGCTTTGATTGAGATGGCAGCACAAAAGCACAGGATCGAATGATATTACGACAGGAAGGCAAACCTAAGATATTTTAGGTTTGGGGACTTTGTCCTTAAAATAGTATTTCGATCAACGCATTCGGCAAATGCAGGAAAGTTGAGTCCAAATTGCAAAGGCCCGTATCGAGTTAAAGGTATTACTGGAAGGGGGCATATGAATTGGAAACTATAGACGGCAAGGTATTTCCATCCCATTGGAATGCAGTTCACTTGAAGAAGTATTACTTCTGAAGAAGCTAGTACCCATGATCAGGTATCATAAAAGTTCATTTTTTTACTTTCTTCGTTTAAGTTTTACTAACCATTTTAGATGATAGGCAAAAGCTAGCGCGTACCAGATGATGGCATTAAACCCGAAAGACATGCGGAATACTTAAGTTCTCACAGTCTAGGATATAATAACTTTGATGGAAAGTACTAAGCAGTCATCCTCTAAAAGGTTACCTTCGAGTCTCGTGTGTATTTTCTTTTTCAAGGAAAAGACCAAAGTAAGAAGTTGATCCAGTGTTCGAGATTTCATGATTCAATGCTCAAACAATGGGGGGACTATGCATATGTATATCATAGCTTAGCTAAAGGAATATCCTTGAAGAAAATGTCAAATTTTCAAGCTTGCGGAAGGAATAGGAAGTAAAGAGTTGAAGAACCTACAGAAAACTCCAACGAGCTTTTACGTTAAGGCCATAAATTTAGTCACGGGGTAAACATACCTGTGCTTATAGACCTGCTATAAAGAAAACATTTGTGAAAATGTTGTACATAAATAGTTGTTTGAAAGTTCAAATAAAACTTCTTCAAATTACTTCATGTTTCGTATCTTTGCACCAATATGAAGATGAAACGCCATCTTCATTAGTGTTGTTAATATAAAAGGGCCCTCTTTTATGAAAAAGCTCATGCATATTAAGACGTGCCATATTAGAGCATTTCGAATATAAATAAAAGATCAAAAAACTTAAAGAGAAAAAACCATAATATAAGATATGCAATGAAAAAATATTAACATTAACATCCGTAAAACTGGGAAGGAAAAGTTTCCCAAAATCCACTTCAAGAAAAAACAAAACGTTTCATAAACACCAACAAAAGTAAATTTCTAAAATGAAGGGTGATAATATAAGGAGCATCATCAACGGGGGTGGAAGGATCAACTTGAGAAGACGAAAGTTGGGCATCGGCTTGGTCAACTATCGGACCGTCTTTATCGCCTTTGAAACTTTCGTCCTCGGGTGTTGAAAAACTTTGACATTGCTGAGTATTTTCAATTGCCTTTTTAGCTTTGTAAATCTTAACCTTGAGGTCAAAACCTTCCTGGTAAGCATCAATCAAAGTCTCAAGACGGGTGTTTAAAAAAGCCTAGCTAACATCAAGTGTTAGTTTATCTCCGAGAACCTCATAATCTATCTCTACATTCAGATCTTCTTTTTTAGCTTCTAAGGCTTCGTAAGATGCCTTCTAGGGTTCAAGAGTATCCTCAAGAAACCTAACTTTATCAGAAGAGGCACGGAGATTCTCTTGAACTTGCATAAATATTTGAACTATTTCACCGGCCTATAGCTCCTTTTGATTTAGAAGTTCCTTTAGGCTCCTAATCTCCTCAATAGCCCTAGAAATTTGCTCAGCAAAGGAGGATTCCATTCTATCTTTTTCTTTTTCAACTTGATTGGAAGAAGTCTTTGAAACAACCAATTCAGCAGTTGTAATTTTGCACTGCTGCTCCAAAGCCTCTTTTTCCTCATCTAAGGCCTCTTTTTTCAAGTTGAAGGCTTTCAAACTGTTCCTTCCAATTGTCATCCTCTGTACGCAGCTCTTCCACTTACTGCTAAGTTCAAGATATCCTTCTCATCAGCTCCATACCTGTTAAATTGATCTGCATAAAGACAAGGTAGAAATGTTACAAACTTATAAGAGAAGGAGAAATATATATAAAAAGAGAAGTATACCTTAAGGGAAGAATGAATACATCATCCATTAAGGTTAAAGAGCTGTGACACTCGATCTTTTCCCCCTACAAGGGGCTGATAAATGGTTTTAACCACACCGCAGCCCGGCCAAAATTCTTTAACAAGTTCCCACCATCGGGCTCTTCTCCAGCTAGAAGGGCCCGCTTCTTCATGGGGGATAGCAGTAGATGCAGTAACAGAAACATCCACAGGTGTGGTAGCAGAAGAAATTGAGGTATTAACAGAAAGAGCAACGAGGGTCATTGGAAGAGCAACAAGGGATGTCTCTTCAGAAACTAGGCCAACATCTTCTTCACCCTCAAATCCTTGGGCAAAGAGTCTATCAATAGGACTTGAGGGGTGATTGCCAGAGTGTTCATTATCTTAATCATCTGAGAGGTCCAAGGGAACACTCTCAGGTTCATCAACAAGTTTGAAAGGCTTGGGGCCAGGAGGTGGATCTTGAGGGGAAGAAGCATTATCATCTAAAACCACGCGTCTCCTGACTCGTGGCTTTCGTACCAAAGAACCATCATCATCATCATCATCATCATCATCATCATCATCATCATCTTTTTCTTCTTCTTCTTCTTCTATGCTCACATCTATATTCTGTGTAGCCTCTCTTGGGTTATGTCTTTTGTCTTAACTTTACCTTTTGCACTAGTTCCTAGTGTATCAAGTGTCCATTCGCACTTATTTACTAAATAAAACCCTGGCAGGGAACCCTTACCGCCTATTCTCCGCATCGTCCTAACATAACATTCTTGAGTCATAACCTATCTGTAGGATCCCAGTAAATGTAATATCATCCCTTTCGTCTTTTTACCGTATTCTTCCTTCACCATTTTTAACCTGAACCACTTATCTCCGATTTAATACCACATCACACCATATTTCCCCATTAGGGCAGTACTAGCATTTAATGCTCTGAAGTTTACATGCAGATGCTATACCTCTTCATCTTCGGCGGCATTCCATATTTTCAATGACCCTTACTCGTCCTGCAGTAAATCCTCTATTCCAGGGATAACTGAATATCTTATGCATGAGAGGGGCACCAAGAGTAACTAGCACATTTAGTCCCTTAAGCTTAACACTGCTCACAGTGATTGTTTTTAGTGAAGCATCTTCCTAAATAACATTTAAAAGTTATTCTTCTGTTGTACATTATACTATTGACGGAACACGATCTCTGAAATTCTCACGATATCGACTATTATCAAATTCTCTAGTCTCTAAATTTATCTTGTTTACTAGCCCATGATGATTTTTATTACTCCAAGGGTCTACTTAGCCTTCTGCTAATTGCATTGGAATAACAAACTCATTTCTCAAAATGAGGATATAACATTATCTCTTATAATATTTTATAGTCTCAAGGCCCGTCATCTCTTCTTTTTTTCCTTCACTTGACTATAGACTCTGTCATCCTGTCATATTTTGATTTACCGTCATCACCCATTTATTACATCGTACTCATAATACTTCATTTACTATCTTCTTATTCTCCTGCTAATATTTTTGTCTATTACCTTATTTCGAAAACTTCAACAAAACATTCTTTCGCTTTTAGATCCCCTTGCTCTTTGGGTCGCCTAAAATTCTCTCTTTACAAGGGATGGGAGTCATACTAAGGTAAATATTTATCCTTTCTAGGAGTCCACTGCCTATCTTCTGAAATTTCCGACATTCTAGTATTCATATATGACTATACTATTTTAGAGTGCACCATCCGGTTGTCTCACAAGGAGATTTATTACCATGTTTGGACTAACCTTTGGAAATGTTAGCTAATGATAACAATCCATCCACCATTTTAGGTTACTCTAACCCATAACCCCAGCTGGATCCTGATATCCCATTCATCTCTTAAACTATATTTGTTAACTCCCATAGGGCATAACTGAGATGGGTGTGGCCAATTGTATATATCTCTGTTACTGTTGAAAGTAAGTCAGAATGCTTATATTTCTCTGCTTGAATAGTAAATACTGATAATCTTCATTAACTGGTACCTCGTACCCTTCTTCACTTTACTTCTTTTACTAGCTGAAACTTGTATCTACCTTTTGATTCTCTTATTTCTTTTTACCATAGGGATGTATAGATATTCATGCTTTAAGGCTCCTTATCAAGAAGTTTATACGTCTTAGTACCCACATAATCTGTTGAAGACCTCACATTTACATATCATAACCATGATGCAAGATTGAGTTTCTCTGACTCAACTCTTCCACAGCCACATTCAATATCTTAGCAACTGTCTTTCTAGATGTAGGTAACATTATATAACAAATAAAATAGAATTTAGGAGTTTGAATTCTTACAACTGAGCTCTACCACACGATCTAGAGTAAGAAGAAAGAGTGACAGTCCTAAATGCCATGTAGCCTCATGCTTACAAGTGTGGTGCACAACACACCCATAAACAAGAATCTACTAGACACGGCTTGTAGACTCCCTAGGATAGAATTGCTCTGATACCAAGTTTGTCACGACCCAAACGAAGGGCTGTAACGGGCAATCGGTTTCCTTACTTAACCGATTACCAACATAACATATCTTTCTTATCAATCATCATGGGTAGCCAGAAGGTTGGTCATGAGATAACCAAAATTAAACATAAAGGAATATTAGACATAGGACGACCCAACATTATATAGAAACTTATACATGTGACATACGTGCGTATAAGGACAACATGATCATTTGTACACTCAAAACATAGGCCGATAAGGCCATACAAGTAACCATATGCGTGAAATCTATCTACAAGCCTCTAAGAGTACATAAAGGTCAGGACAGGGCCCCGCCATGCCAATCAATACATGTCAAATCATACTGACCAAATAGGCAACTCCGACGCAAGTGGAGTGCACCAACTCCTTTTGCTGAGCTGATAGACTACTAGAAGGACTGTCAACTTGTCTATCGTGACCTGCGAGCATGAAACGCAACATCCCCAGGCAAAAGGGTCGTCAATACAAATAAAGTACCGAGTATGTAAGGCATGAAAGCACTATATAAAAGACATGAAAGAAAATGGAGTAAAGAACTCAACCTGTATGTTTGAATAGCTCTGTGAATTATGAAACATTAATAATGTCATGCATATGCATATAAATGTCATATCTTGCATAGGTATACGCATACATAACATCCTCAAGCCTCTGAGGGCATCCCACCATATCATCTCGGCCTTTTTGGGTAAAATCATCAACATATACTAGTTGATTAGGTGGTGCATCATATTTAATGTTATAACCTTTCCCCATACCCCATATACATATAATATACGTGTAAATAATGCCATCTAGTCATGGGTCAATGTATATGTATAAATAAATGCAATGTATAAGAAGTAAGTCAACAAAATCTATCGGGATGTCATAAGATCAATATGCATTCGGTTTATCTGACGAAATAAACTTTATCAACTTACATATTTTCTGAGATCCATGAACAAAAAATATAATAATAAGTCACAAGGGGAATCAAGAATATAGGCACCCCTAGTACTTCTAAGAATAGAGTCATTTGGGAAAGTTCTGCATTTGCTAGTTTCGTTTGTATCATATGGATCATGCCAAAAGGAAAAAAGGGATAGCCTTAACATACCATAACCCCATTGAATCATTCATAACTTCCAAGCAACTCTTCAAACAACTAAACTGAATCTACCATAGCATAAGGAGATTCAAAATATATTCCGAGTAAACACTAAGTCCGCAACTTAAGATAGTAGCTCGTTTATGTAAATTTGGGCAGCATCTCCCCTATAACAAGGGCCTTCTCCAATACCATATACCAAAATTACAACCAGAGAAATACAATAAAAACAACATCAACAATAGGGTTCACAATATTTCATTAACAAGTAATCAACATATCACGACAAGCGGAAAGCTTGGGTTGAATCCCTTTAGCAACCTTCAACCCGATTATCATACATTAATTAACTTAAAAACATGTCGAGCATGATACAAAGTAAAATCGGAGGACTTCCAACCTCCTATTAATCACCTAATCCACACTCAAACAATCCAACAATAACAACAAGTACAACTTTCCATTATTATATTGTCCTTTATCTTCTTATTGACAATACCAATAGCAAGTTCGTCATGTAGCAATATATTCATAAAAACAACAGCATAAAAAAGTCATTTTCCAAGGTCTCCAACCATTCAATGTTGATGAAAACAACCTTCTCAAAGCAGTCCAGTAAGAACAATAACGTATCAAATTATTTCAAGTCTTCTCTTGTAGTATCTTGCTCAAATAATGCAACCAACATACAAGCAATTTCAACCAAATGAAGTAGAGTCTTATACATACCTAAACCAGCAGAAACAACTTTAAATTTTAGCCAAACACAACCCACAACTATCCTCAATGACAACACAACCTCAAAGAGGTGTTGTTCTTCACTAGAATTAACTTTTGATGTTGAAATATGGTGTAATCACTTCAAACCCGCATGGTATCTGTTTAGGAGGGCTAAGAGACGTTTGGAGACGAATTTGAGTCAAAAATGAGCAAAAAGTAGGCGTCCAAATCGTTTATAAAGTGAAGTAGGTCGACCACCAACTAAGTTGGTCCTATTGGCAGCTGCTTGTGCGGTCTGGCGAAAACGCGAATATCTCTCTATTACGATATCGTATAGACAAACGGTTTAATGTATTATAAACTAGACTCATAGATATTGAATTTTATATGTATATCATCCATTAATTTCAAGTATATTGGGAGAAAATTGCAGCTACAATTAACGTAATTCTTAGCACATTATGAATGTAACTTGTGATGACCTTTGCCAACTTTTGTTCCACAACTCGCTTGACTTCAAAATATAACACAAGAATATCATACGACTAAAATAACTCACAACATAACCTCCTTATCTTGTTAAGAATCTTAGTCTCACCCCAAAAGTACATGTTATAATATTTCAAACTTGTCAACTTTCAACAAAACTTTTTTTCTTCAATTCGTTTAGTGTCTAAACTTTCCAACCCTCTTGGTACTTGTTATTCATGATCTTAATTATTTATAACCTCCAAGGTAACAAGATTAACTTACTTTATGTACATTAAAAGATGATCTTATTTTTGAGCTTACATCAATTGACTTACGACATACTGTCACGAACGAAAACATAGGGTGTAACAAAAACCTTCTTCCTAGGGTTACCGGTATAAGGCTTTCTAGTTGTAGGTTGATACCCTAAGCCAGCGGTACCCTTTTGCCCTCTCGGCTCAATTGGCTTTTTTATCCCATTTGATCGGGCTCCCAACCCAGTCCCTAGTTGGTACCCATACTTCACCATCTCTCTCATTGCCATCTTCGACTTGTACAGTGATTGTATACCATGGTTCTACTCACTTTCCTCCATTTTTGTTGCTTGCATGATCCCAACATCATGAAGGGCGACCACATATAATCCTTATGAGAAAGGGACAGCATGCTCCAAGGAAGCTGACCGGCTCCACTCCAAATGTATCACAATCTCTTGGAAATCCCACTTGAACTTCATACACTGATGGAGGGTTAAAGGAACTGCCCCTACCATATGTATCCACATCCTCGCCAGCAACAAGTTGTACGAAGAAGACTGTCCATTAATTGAAACACTGGTCCAATCTATAAGGCTAAGTAGGTATCTCCGATGACATCTTTCTGTGACCCATAAAAAACCCCAACTCTTCCATGGCTTTCCTTTACTTCCCTTAGTTGAATACCAAATTCTCATAGAGTAGAGAATGAGAAAATGTTTACTCTGGTACCTCCGTCGACAAGAACTCGAGACACGACTTTATCCCCACACTTGACTGTGATATGCGGAGCTCTATTTTGATCCGCACCCTCCATAGGAAGTTCATATCTCTGAAAGAAAATCATGTTTTCTTCAACCATCTTTCCAATGGTTGCTGCCAACTTCCAACGCCTCACTGGTAGTATTCCTTCATACACTTACTTCGCTTAGCACCTTCACCAAAGCATCCCATGACCATCGGAGATCATCAATAAATTCCATGATCAAATATGTGAGAAAGGGTATTCCTCAACTGTTCTTCCACGGAATACTCTTTAACTAGCTTTCTCCTCTAAAATTCTGCCGCCTCAGCATCTGTTATATTTCGTATTTGATTCTGCTCTCTACTCGAGTTCCCTTGGTTTACTTATTTTGGAACGTAACACGTCCCTGATCTGGTCATCCCGTGAGCAGCAGCAGAGTCTGTTACCCTATCCTTTTGACGGGTAAGTCAATGGCACTGTTTTGTAGTCTCGACTCTACTTATTTCTGGCAGCAGCGGTGGACCTTTGCTTGTATGTTTGTACCATCACAGGAGGTTTCAACTATACAGTAATACATGGAGTCTTTCATGGTGGAACTCTTGAAGCTTCACATTCCCATTAGTGAAGATGGTCCCCTTGAAAGCATAATCCTTGTCCAATGCGATCATGTTGTCTCCCTGGTTTCAATAGTTCACCAGTGGGTTACAATTTACATTTGGTGGAGCCAAGGTACAATGGATGGCTCCACTATTGATATGCAGCTCGATCTCATTCTTTAGTCTATAGCAGTCATCAGTATCATGCCCAGGAACACCCGAATGGTAGGCACAATGCTTGGTATCAAAATATTTGGAGGGTTTGTCGGGAATTATCTCTTCCACAAGATATATTAATCTGGCTCTCCTTAACCTCTCAAGGAAATGGGCTAAGGGTTCATCAATCAAAGTGTAATTTCTGGGATTTCTTTCTTCAAAATTTGGGCGTGGCCGTGGTGCATAGGCGTATGTACGTGTTGGGTTTGGATTTATATGGTCTTGGAGTGGATTGTATTGAGGTTGAGCATTGTAGTATGGTTCGGAGTTATACATACTGTGGTGTAGGTGGGTTGATTAAAAAGATGTGTGTTTATGGGGTAGGAGGTTGTTCTACGCGGAGGACTGGACTGATAGTAGGGGGCAATTGCTATTACTTCCTCCTTCTTCTTCTTTGCACTACCTATGGAACCTGATTGTATTGCCCTACTTGCAGCTTGCAGCTCGGCCATTGACTGTATTTATCCTGACTTAATTCTTTCTTCCAGAAATTCTACCATCTCAAACAGCTCGGGAAACTTCTGACCTATCATACCCATCATTTTTTCAAAATAAATCCCTTCTTAGGACCTGATGAAATACTTGTTTAGCTCATTATCGCTCAGCGGAGGTTGGGTCCTGGTAGCTTCCGATCTCCAACAGCGAGCGTTCTCTTGAAACAATTCCGAGGGTGTATTCAGGAAATTCACTAGAATGAACCTGTCTGTAGTGATCTCGGTATTAAACATGAAATTTTTATAAAATCCTTAGCCATGTCTTGCCATTCTCTCCAATTTCTGGGGTCTTGTCGGGTATACCAAGTAACCGCTTCTCCTGTCAGACTCCTTATAAATAACTTCATTCTCAGCTTTTCATTTCTTCCTACCCCGAGCAGTAGGCCCTCAAATACACACGGGTATCACCCGTTCCATCACAGATGTCAAACTTTGGAGGCTTATACCCTGCGATAATGTCAACATCGAGATGTATACACAACTCTTCATAATCTAGGCTCTCACTCCCTTGAGCAACCTAGAGATTCTTCATCTACTATCTCAATACTCACAACTATTCCAACACCGACTCATCTTCCTTGTACCTTGATTCCTTCTCAATCTCACCATATTGATTAATCACATATTACACTCTGGCTGTGACGGGCGTGATGAATGTAGGTTTAGAGGCGGCATATACATGTGGAATATATCACTCAGGGATGGCAGTGTGTGACGCAGGTATGTTCTAGGCCTGATTAAAGGTAAAAGTGACGTTGTCATGAGGAGGCGTATGAACTAAATTTTTAGGAACTAGTGGATTGTGTGGTGTTTTGACATAGTTTGGGATATAGGGTGTATGTATAGGGGGTTTGGTGGATTTGCAGGAGTTACATGTGGAATAAATTGGGTTGTGGGATTTGAGGTGGCAGAGGTTGGGGTACTGGTTGTTTGTCAGATGGTTGGAGGGAAATTGTCAATGATGGAATCTAAGGAAGGGAAATGGGGTGGTTGCAGAAGCATCTTCTTGGCCAAGTGTGGTAGCTCCCGGATATGTTTTACTTCTTCTCTTAGTGATTCCATTTCTTGCGCCATCCTAGTAGCGTGCTCATCATTTCAGATATCGTCCTTCTCCTCCTATTGCCCTGGGTTGTCGGCTATTACTAGAGCGTTTCTGGCTATGTCGTCGGTTGCAGACATCTTTCCCTTGGATCTCAGATTGTGTGGCGGCTCAGCTAGTATTACTTATCAACACAAACCAGCCTCTATTTTCGTGGGTAAAAATAAAGAAACAAAGCGATAAAATAAGAGAAAGTAGAAGTTAGGCTTAGAGTTTGCACAAATATTAGCACATAGAGCAATTAGTTCACTTATTCAGATAACTGCATTTCCTAGGATAAGAAGGACCTCTTTGCCGGAGGTTCCCATGTCACAAATATTTTGCGAACAATCATATTTAGGCACTTATCCAGAGCTATAGACTTTTGGATTACAAGATACAGGAGCGGTGGTTTCAACATTGTGGGATTAATTGTTTGCCCTTAGTGAAATGAAAAAAGGGTAAAAGATAATGGGAAATCAACCAGCCACTTAATAATCGTCCTCGGAGTAACCTCCCATGTTTTCTTCTTCAGGCTCCTCCTCGAGGTCCTCTTCGACTTCTTCTTTCTCCACCTCATTGTTGTACTCAGGCTCTTCCTTAGGATCCTCTTCTAGCTTTGTTTTTGACACAATCTATATGTACTCAATCACCCGATCATCGTCCTCAAGTTGCGATAAAAGGTGGTCGACTGACCCTGGTACCAATTATCGATGCATGGCGGTAGTGACGAGATAGTGAGGCATGAGCTCGTGATATAACTACAGAGCAGCTGCTAAATCCTCTATTCTGGTCAACCCTTCCTTGCTAGGTCTGGCCAACTCATCCTCCTTGTTGATCCACACGAAGTATTCGGGCGTACACAAGGAATTCTGACCCATCGACCTCATGGCCCGAGGTACATTGGATGGCTCCACTTTTTTGCTATGCATCTCGATCTCATTCTTTAGTCTATAGCAGTTATCAGTATCATTCCTAAGAACACCTGAATGGTAGGCACAATGCTTGGTATCAAAATATTTGGAGGGTTTGTCGGGAATTATCTCTTCCACTAGATATATTAATCTGGCTCTCCTCAACCTCTCAAGGAAACGGGCTAAGGGTTCAGCAATCAAAGTGTAATTTCAGGGATTTATTTCTTCAAAATTTGGGCTTGGCCATGGTGCATAGGCATATGTACATGGTGGGTTTGGATTTATATGGTCTTGGAGTGGATTGTATTGAGGTTGAGCATTGCAATTTGGTTGGGAGTTCTATACTATGGTGTAGGTGGGTTAATTAAAAGGATGGGTGTTTATAGGGTAGGAGGTTGTTCTACGAGGAGGACTAGACTGATAGTAGGGGGAATTTCTATTACTTCCTCATTCTTCTTCTTCGCACTACCTATGGAACCTGATTGTATTGTCTTACAGGCAGCTTGCAGGTCGGCCATTGACTGTATTTTTCCTGACTTGATTCTTTCTTTCAGAAATTCTCCCATCTTAAACAGCTCAGGAAACTTCTGACCAATCATACCCATCATCTATTCAAAGTAAATCCCCTCTTGGGCCCTGATGGAATACTTGGTTAGCTCACTATCTCCCAGCAGAGGTTGGGTCCTGGTAGCTTCCGATCTCCAACTGCGAGCGTTCTCTTTAAATGATTCCGAGGCTTTCTTCAAAAAATTCACTTGAATGAACCTGTCTATAGTGTTCTCGGCAGCAGAGGTTGGGTCCTGGTAGCTTCCGATCTCTAACTGCGTGCGTTCTCTTGAAATGATTCTGAGGGTTTCTTCAAAAAAATCACTTGAATGAACCTGTCTATAGTGATCTCGATATTAAACATGAAATTTTTGTAAAATCCCTAGCCATGTCATGCCATTCTCCCCAATTCCTAGGGTCTTGTTGGGTATACACAACTCTTCATAATCTAGGCTCTCCCTCCCTCGAGCAACCTGGAGATTCTTCATCTACTATCTCAATACTCACAACTATTCTAACACCGACACATCTTCCTTGTACCTTGATTCTTTCTCCATCTCACCATATTGATCAATCTCGTATTACACTCTGGCTATGATGGGCGTGATAAAGGTAGGTTTAGAGGTGGCATATACATATGAAATATATCACTCAGGAATGGCAGTGTGTGTCGCAAGTATGTGCTAGGTCTGATTATAGGTAAAAGTGACGTTGTCACGAGGAGGGGTATGAACTAAACTTTTAGGGACTAGTGGATTGTGTGGTGTTTTGACATAGTTTGGGATGTAGGGTGTATGTATAGGGGGTTTGGCGGATTTGCAGGAGTTATATGTGGAATAAAATGGGTTGTGGTATTTGAGGTGGCAGAGGTTGGGGTACTTGTTGTTTGTCAAGTGGTTGGAGGAAAATTGTCCGTGATGGAATCTAAGGAAGGGAAATGGGGTGGTTGCAGAAGCATCGTAATGGCCAAGTGTGGCAGCTCCCCGATATGTTGTACTTCTTCTCTTAGTGATTCCATTTTTTGCGCCATCCTGGCAGCGTGCTCATCATTTCGGATATCGTTCTTTTCCTCCTGTTGCCTTGGGTTGTCGGCTATTAATAGAGCATTTCTGGCTAGGTCGTCGGTTGCAGACATCTTTCCCTTGGATCTCAGATTGTACGGTGGCTTAGCCAGTATTACGTATCGACACAAACCAACCTCTATTTTCGGGGGTAAAAATAAAGAAACAAAGCGATAAAATAAGGGAAAGTAGAAGTTAGTCTCAGAGTTTGCACAAATATAAACACATAGAGCAATTAGTTCACGTATTCAGATAACTGCATTTCCTAAGATAAGAAGGACCTCTTTGCCGGAGGTTCCCATGTAATAAATATTTTACGAACAATCATATTTAGGTACTTATCCAAAGCAAACTTTAGTTTTCATTGACAGACATTTGGATTACAAGATACGGGAGCGGTGGTTACAACATTGTGGGCTTAATTGTTCGCCTTTTGGGAAATGAAAAAGGGGTAAAAGATAATGGGAAATCAACCAGCCCCACTTAATAATCAACCTCGAAGTCACCTCCCAAGTTTTCTTCTTCAGGATCCTCCTCGGGGTCCTCTTTGACTTCTTCTTTCTCTACGTCATTGTTGTACTCATGCTCTCCCTTAGGATCCTCTTCTAGCTCTTTTTTTGACACAATCTATATGTACTCAATCACCCGATCATCGTCCTCAGGTGGCGATAAAAGGTGGTTGATCGACCCTGGTACCAATTTTCGATGCATGGCGGTAGTGACGAGATAGTGAGGCATGATCTCGTGATATAACTACAGAGCAGCTGCTAAATCCTCTAGTCTTGTCAACCCTTCCTTGCTAGGTCTGGCCAAATCATCCTCCTTGTTGATCCACACGAAGAGTTCAGGCGTACACAAGGAATTCTGACCCATCGGCCTCATGATCAAGTCGTTCCATTCATCTTGATGTCTCCTCACCCTCTTGGTGCCTGATCCAAGACATACCCCTCTGATCAAGGATCCACAGAGGTGTAGATGGCTGAATTCCTTCAAGTCCCACTAACTCGATGAAGTATTTTCCAGGGCTCCACATAGTTTCCCTGCTACTTAACCATGAAAGCATCCAGTTCACAAACTCACCACTCGAATGGGTCAACATGCCTCGCCACTCCTATTGTCGGTGCGATGTAACCCAGTGCCTCATCCTTTCATTATGGGCCTTGATCATGTTACTGATGCCTACAAAATATTCAACGGTTGCCTCCCTCTAAAAGAAATGTTCAGTGGCCCATATCTGGAGTAGTAGGTTGCAGCCTTTTAAAAAGTCATATCCTCTGGAGCATGCTGACAATGCTCGGAATGTCTCCGCTAATATCATGGGAACAAGAGTGACTTGTAGATTCCCTCACAAATTGCCAAGATCATGGGCAATAGAGACTCTACCATATTTCTTGATCTCATTGAAACTTCTCAAGATGCCACTCGTAACTTTCCCGGTGTCCGAATCTTTCTAACAACTAGTCTAAGCTCACCCATCCACCTTCAAAGTTTCTCAAATTCCTATTATTTGTTAGACCCAATGCATGAAGGAACCTGTGGTCGGGCATAACAACTGGTAGTATTGGTTTTCTCCCGGCAAGCGGCAAATTCGTGAAGCTAGTGACTTCCTCAAGTGTTGGTGTCAATTCACAATCAACGAAATTGAAAATACCTTAGTGGGTCCCAATACCCTATGAGCAATCTTTTAAGGACCTTGTCAGCTGGAATATTCACCATAGCGGTCAGTGCTCCCAAGTTTGTTCTAATCTCAACCCCATGCTCTCGGTGAATGTTTCTCCACCACCGGTTTACCTTGTGCAGTGCACCTATGACCCTGTTAATTTTGAGTACGTTGCGGTTTATTTCCATCTAGAGAGGTAAAAAGGTTAGGTAAGTGTTTGATCTGGATCTTTAGCATCTCAACAGGATTGATTCGTTGTTCCACAAAAGGCATGTCGTTAGGTGCACGACTCGTTGGGATTAAGTTGGGTTTCCTAATTATGAGTCAATGCCAAGGACCCACTCACCTAAGGTTTATGCAGTATGGCCTATGTTTGCTAGATTAGACTATTTTCTAATTTTAGAGTTGGACTGAACACTGTGAAATATTATGTCAGTTGACCTACCAAAGCTATTTTCTGAAACTATTGAATTTTGAAAGAAGGTACGGAGGGGTATAAAAGATAATCCTCGCGTGTCATTTGTATGTGACTGTGTAAGGCCAAAAGTCGATAGGAAAGAACGTGATGACAGTGTATAAAGTAGTAACATATAATTGTGATAGCAGTAACAACATTAAAAGCATGCAAATAAGTACATGTTTAACGGGTTATATAGATATAAACAAGTAAGACAAGTAAGCACATATGTTGAAAGTTAAGCACAATTAAAGCAATATATAAACAAACATCTCCAGTTCAAACAAGACAAGTAAGCACACGTTGAAGTATTTCAGCGAATATGATATAAACTCGGATTCTTTTTATTTACCTATAGGCCTTGGTTTGCCTAGGTTCCTTAAACAATCAATATATAATAGAAGTATCCAATAATAATGTTAGTACCAAAGATATATACACATAATAAGCAGAAATTTTATTGTCTAAAAGTGAGAAAGGAAAAGGAAACTAGACTCTTCGTTATAGGGCCAGTGGACCAAGCCCCGCAGGTCTAAAGCAGAAGCATGCTTCATAAAGCAGGAAAGGAAAACTAGACTTGAACTTGGGCCTGAGTCCTAAAGAACTCAGTACCCACAGTTCAAACGTGCAGCAAAAGAGAAAAATAAAAATAATTAGTGCAACCAACATGAGGCACAATATAACAAAATAACAATGAGTAAACAATATTAAAGAATACAGTGAAACTATTTTCATTTGTATTAACCCTAAAAGGATTAATAAGAGTCAGTGATTAGAGGCTTAATATTAAACTTATCCATGGCAAAATACCCTCTGAATCTATAGCACATTAGAGTTCATAAGGATTTCATAAACACCGAGCAGTGTTTGTGCCAGGGAAGGGCACATGTTCCACTCCAAATACCCTTAACCATTCACAGTTACTCTTCCCCAAAGGTTTAGATACAAATGAGGTATTCACTTTAGCAATTAACATGAGAGAAGTAGTAGATATAAAGGTTCAAACAAGAATTTCCACAGAAACTTTATCATTACACCATTAACCTTAGAATCAGAAGTCAAACACAAAGTAGGCAAACTACTACAAGTACTTAGTGTATCAATGACCATTTATAGCATGTATCAAAACACTTAAAGAAAAACTGTCACACTGATGTAAGAACAGAAGGAGTAAGTGGAATTTATTTGCATATCAACTCTAGTTTAGAAATGCTAGTGATCAAAATGATTGGAAAGACATGCACATTAATCTCATTAGTTCTGCTGAATGTTCAGTATTTCAGGGAACCTCAACTAGGTTCATAGTACTTCAACAGTCTTTCAGTGACCGTAAGAACAATCAGAAGTAAACATACACATATGGTTGAGTCTTTATTCTACTAAACACTTATATTAACTAGTATAGGCTTCCTATGATAATAACAACAGCAGAGACATCAAAGTAGGCCCGACGGATCAGTTTTGATCTAATTCAAACTTAATAGCAGGACATCTAGTCTATGGTTAATTCAAAATTCATGATTACGTTATACAGACACGGATATGACCCAGACACGGGGCAGTGTTCATTTCAACAAGACAAGCAAGTATTATTGAGTTTGCTCAAGACTATGAGTGACAACAGTAAACTCCCCATTTCAAATTCTGTATAGCTCAGGCTGCTAAGTTATTAGGGCAGACAAATTCAATTTTCTTCTTTGCCAAAGCAGTTTTCAAACAAAGCACTTGATGATTTATTCATGAAGCTTTCTTACATGACAAGCAGGTAAAAGGTACATGAGCATCAATGTGTAAACACAAGTATAGAAGTCATTAAGGATCACTTAACCAAGTATAGAAGTCTTTCATATAGAAGTCATTAAGGATCACTTACAAGATCAGATGAGCAGATTGCATGACAACTAAACTGATAAACTCATTACATGAGTTCAGGTTATAATAACAGATTTTCATGAATCCTTAGGTGTGCACATCAGACATGGTTTTTCAATAATAAATTGTTCAGTCAATGTAAACAATTCAAAGGCATAATATGAACTATGATGAAGATCACTTTTATTTGATCCATAGAATAGTATAACATTACAAACATAAGTATCCATATGGCATGGTGCAGCAGATGAGCTCTTAAAATGACATTAAGCAAGGTCTAAAAGGTGTAATTCAATTAAGTTGGCCAAACACAAAAGTAAAATCATTATTCAACTGACAGATTATGCATAACATTAGTTTAGGCCTAGTTCAATTCTTTATAAAGAGATTCAACCGGATCAGACATCAAGAAGGAATTTATTATTTATCTATATCATAAGAAGTGAAGTTCATTAACATCAGCAATTGGCCAGCAACATTAACACATTCATAACCATTCAGGAGATAATTTATTCAATAAGCAAGAACGACATGAGAAGGCATGATATAATAAACACGAACATGAGCTACTGATATGCATTACAAATAAGAGCTAATCAACAGAAAAGACATCATATACGCGAAACAATACAATTAATTAAAGAAGAAGGAGGAGGGGGGATCAGTGTATATTGACCTTCTGCCGGGCAGCAAACCAAACAACAGCTTTTTGTTTAACCATTTAGGAGTCCAAACTCCAATTAATGACATACAGCAACCCAACTCGAGCAAAATGAAAGGGAGAAAAGAAAGTTAAGAGAAAGCTACTAGAACTTCAAGACTTACCGAAAAGCCTTAAAATTTTGAAATCTTTTAATGCTTTAACTGATAGTGGTAGGTATAATCGCCTTTGCTAAGTCATGTTAGGTGAGAGCATTGAAATCTCATATTTATAGTGGATGTTGAAGCCTTAGGCATTCAAATTAGTTCAAATAGGTAATGAATGATGACGATAAAGGATAAGTAAAATTAGGAGGAAGGTACGGAAATAAGTGATGGATTTTACTTGAGAAGAGGGAAATCGGCCATTGAAGCCTTCCACCCAGTGGTCAAACCCCAATGTCTAGAGGTCACTGTGTTTGACCTCTGGAGAAAGAATCACGATGATAAAGTTGAAGATACAACCATGCAGGCTCTGGTTTGAAAGAACAAAGGAGAAAATCAGACGAATTGAAGTTTCGTCTTTTAGGTCTAGGGTTTCAGATTTGGGGATTTGATGTGTTGTGATGAAAGGTGAAAGAGTCGGGCGAGATTCATGTATGTAGGATGCAGATTGAGTGTTGTAAAGTTCGAATTCATGACCTTGCACCAATTTCTGCAAGGATTGAAGAATGATGGGAGATGAGAGGTTGAGAGAATAGAGAGGGAAGGAGGAAAGATAGGCGGTCGTTCAATGTGAGAAATGATTAGGGTTAGGGGTCACTTGGTTGGTCTCTGAGTTAAAGTGAGATGCATCGTATACCATTGGATCATTTTAATAATGACCATTGTAATGCCAGATATAAAACCCGGTAAACTGGTTAATGGGGAAAAAGCGTGGACCATTAGATCCGTGTGATTCAATGGTTAGGACAAAATCTGATGAGAGGTTTTAAATAAAGGGAAAAGTGGGAATAAATTTGGACCGTCGATTATTTGGATCGACGGTCCAGATCACTTGTGTTTGTTTTGTAAGTGGAGGGAGCGGATGACGTGGCACGATTATATTAACTCTCAAGAGTTGGCATGGATTGCCAAGGTGGATGTGAGGGGTAGTTCCAGATCGGGTTGAGCGATTGTGCTTGTGTTTTTGGGATGAAATTTATTTATCAAATAGTCACATTGTGTTTCATTAGGCTTTACAATTGCAGCCTTTTAATCTTTTGATCCCTTTAAAATTAACTTAATTAAGCTTAATTAATTCTAATTGAATATGTTAAAAATATAATCTTCAAATTCACTATAAATTACTATACTTAATTCATTATTTAGTAAAATACTTTATTTACCAAATTATGAAATTTAATTTTGGATTAATTTAAATAATGATCGATGTAATTACAAATCATTTGTGTATCAAATTATAAAGGTTGTTTTAATAATTTTAAAATACTAAGGGTAATATATTTTATAAGTATTTAATACCAAATTATTAGTTAAACACTAGGAGTTACTAATTTCCTATTATATTTGAGTGCTGCTATTCGGCCAAACTCAGCGTGGCCAAAAAAATGACCATACCCGTGAAATGCCAGTAA
Organism: Nicotiana attenuata; assembly: GCF_001879085.1. Taxonomy (NCBI): domain Eukaryota; kingdom Viridiplantae; phylum Streptophyta; class Magnoliopsida; order Solanales; family Solanaceae; genus Nicotiana; species Nicotiana attenuata. The sequence goes on from NW_017670811.1 coordinate 442,364, forward strand.
TGCCCTTGTTTTTCCGTTTGGCTTAATGGCCCTTTTTTCCCTCCAAAATAGTTCCCTCCAAAATTAGTTAATAACTTTTGATTATTCCAAAATATTGATCCCATAAATCATCATTCTCTCAGCATGGGAAGATAAAAAGCCTTCGTATATACGGATGGCAGCCTTCGTATATACGCTCAATTACATTTTTTTTTAAAATATAATTACGTATTTTTGTTAAATACAATTACGTATTTTTTTAATTAAATGCAATTTATACGGATGGGAAGATCAAAGGTCTATTATGTATATATCATACCATATACTTATGTTAAGATAGCTTTCATTAAACACATAATTCACCACACTTCCCTTAACCTAAACATGAATACTAACCGAGAAACTAGTTTAGACCCATTAAACCCGAATAACAGTCTAGAAACTAGGTCGGATCAACTAAGGAATGCATTACACATATCATTAGGGTTGAATTCGGACTACAGTTTGATGAATGAAGATGAATCAATCGACATTGATTCAGACGGCAACTTCAATGATGGAGAAAATCCTGTTGACGATGATGCTGCTCCTGCTGATGATGATGATGATGATGATGATTACGACGGCCATTATTTAGAGGAAGAGGGAGAAGTTGGAGAGGACAGGGAAATGCCTAATGAGTTCAATGAAGAAGATCTTATAATTGGTCCAATTACTGGGATGCGGTTCAGTAGTAAGGATGTTCTGTTTGATTTTTACAAAGAACATGCAAGATTATCGGGTTTTTGCATTGTCAAAAGAACGTCCAACAAAAAAGGTGGTGATATTGTTAGGTATGTGCAATATGGTTGTGATAGGTCTAGGAAACCAAGGAATAAGCATGTTACCAAGAGGAAGAACTGCCGTGCTAGAATAAATGGAATTTTGGAGGAGAATGGTTCATGGCGTGTTTCAAAGGTGGTAAAAAAACATAATCATCAATTGGAACCAGCACTATCGCGATTGATGGCTGGACACAGATCGCTTAGCAAGTCTCTTAAGAGAACTCTTGCAGCCAAAGATATTGCTGGCTTAAGACCCTCAAAAAATATAAGAGTCGCTGAAGTACTTGCTGGTGGCCCCGAAAATCTGGTTTGTACACCAAAGGACTGTAGAAATTATATCTTGAAGAGTAGAAAGCTTCAGTTGCAAGAAGGGGATGCACAATCATTACTCAAGTTCTTCAGTGACATGCAGCAAAAAGATAGGGAATTTTACTACTCCGTAGATGTGGATAGTTTTGGTCGACTTCGTAATGTCGTATGGGTTTATTCACACTCTAAGGTTTCATATGAGGAGTTCCATGATGTAATATGCCTTGATACCACATACCTTGTGAATCGATACAATATGCCATTTGCTTCATTTGTTGGTGTCAATCAGCATAGGCAGTCCATACTTTTGGGATGTGCTCTTATGTCTAGTGAGGATATAACAAGTTACAAAATGGTGCTATCTACATGGCTTGGGGCTCTAAACAATGTTCATCCATTAGCTATCATGACTGACCAATGTGATAGTATAAAGGCTGCCATCAGTGCTATGATGCCAAATACAATACATAGATATTGTATATGGCACATATTCGCAAAGTTGCCTACGAAGTTAAGCGGAGTTCTTGATGGTAAGATTGCAAAGGTAAATTTAAGGCTTTAGTCCTTGATAGCATTAACGTTGCTGAGTTTGAGAGACGATGGACTGATTTTATTGAAAAATATAACTTAGAGGAAAGGGATTGGTTTTATAAGCTTTATTTGGAGAAGGAGAAATGGGTTCCGGTATACCTAAATGACCATTTTTGGGCTGGGATGTTGTCCACACAAAGAAGTGAAGGAATGCATGCTTTCTTTGACGGATTCATCAACCGGCAAAGCACTTTGAAGCTATTTGTTCAGCAATATGAGTTAGCCATAAGAGCTAAGTTCGAGAAAGAATTGGAAGCTGAATATAGGTCAAGGTGCTTTGAACCAAAATGTTTATCTGAATTTGCATGGGAGGAAAA
>NW_017670811.1:445415-448281 GCF_001879085.1 Nicotiana attenuata
GGTGAGGGTGAGGGTGAGGGTGAGGGTGAGGGTGATGGTGAAGGAAGAAATATAAGAGATCCTAGATACGTAGCTTCTCGTGGACGTCCAAGGTTGAATAGATATAGAGGGCGAATCGATTCATACTTTAGAAGTTCACAAACGGGCTGGTGGAAGTGGAGTTAGAGGTAATAGGAGGGGTAGAGGTGGTGGTAGAGGTGTTGGCAGAGGTGTTGGCAGAGGTGGTGGTAGAAGTGGTGGCAGAGGTGGTGGTAGAGGCCATGGTAGAGGCCGTGGTAGAGGTGGTGGAAATACTGGGCTAGCGGAAGGAATTGAGGTAAATTATAACAAATTATTATTATATTTTTTTCCGAAAAATACATTGCTTATTAGTGTTATTTACTCTATACAGCAAGATGATGCAACAGTACAAGCACACAGTAGCTTGCCTGATTTTAACGATGAAGCAGACTGGGAGATAGAAGACTTGACCGTTTAGTTTGAGATGATTTAAGTTTGAATCTTATTTAATTTGATTTGATATAGATTTTTTTGAATTTTTTGACGTTGTTTTGTAATAATTTAAACGTGTGAGATAATAATTATCATTGTTAAATATTTCTTCATTTTATCGGACTACACTAAGAAAATGTAATTAGAAGTGAAAGACTTCATAACATTATAATCAGTTCAAACTAAGAACTAAAATACTCACATTTAGTTACTATGAAGCATTTATTATTCCCAACCGTTTTAGTAGTGTGTAGGTAGAATTAGGTTGAATTTTAAGTGCATGAATCAGTCATAATCACTTCAAAAGTTGGAGGAATCTCTTCTTCAATATCACTGGAAGTAGAAGAGTAAGATATATCGTCACTGCTAGTAGAAGAGTAAACTAGGGTTTGTGAGTGTTTTAGGTCTTTAGTGTTTGAGTATGTGACCATATTTATAGGGGCCAAGCCAGTATCAAACATCCTGATTTTCTGTCAGTGAAAAAAACAACCTATTTTTGGCTACACTATCTGGTTTTGTTTGAATTGTCGTAATTAATGATGTTAGTTGAATTGCATTTATTTTAGGGGAAATTTGGTGTTAGTTGACTTGCATTTATTATTTCAGTTACCAACCCTTTTTTGAACTAAAAACTATTCACATTCCAACTATATAGTTAGGGTTTGTAGTTAGGGCAATGAAATGATACCAAGTGATATACCAATTTGATAACTGGAAAATCAAAAGAGTCCGAAATCAAAATACACATTACATAATAACCAAACTGGAAAATAAAAGTACATATTACATAAAAAAAACTAACAAAAGTTAAAACAACACAAACTGGGAAGACAAAACATAACTAGTTAATTTCAACGGGATCTTGGAGAGTTCCTCGGCCTGTCACGTGCAATTGGAAGATAACACAGAATTCTGTAATTTCGACCAACTCAAAGTTAATTAACCAACCCCGCTTGATGTTATTATTCATCACAAAATATTTCCAACCGTCTTTGAACCATCTTCGCTTACCCATGTTAATTTTCATAAACCAAGGCTCGCCATCATAGTGAAGAACCGCTGTGCTATGTGATTCAGGAAGGTGTTCGTAAAAATATTCTGGAATATGCTGCAAACAAAAAGAAAAAAAAATTGAGAGATTTGTTTGTTTCGAACTGGATTTGAGAGAAAAAAAAGAACCATCTCCGCTTACAACCAGATCTGTTTGTTTCAAACTGGATTTGGTTGAAACTCAACTTTTTTTATGTATACTTGGTTGGTTGAGAGATTAATAAAAAAAAGAATTAAAAAAACAGTTTGTTTGATATTTTATTACAAGCAGATCTGTTTGTTTCAAACTGGATTTGGTTGAAACTCAATTTTTTTTGGTTGAAACCAGATGTGCCCCTCTTCAAAACCCAGATGTGCCCCTCTTCAAGAAACCAAGTCGAAAATCACAAGCATTAAAAAAAACAGAATTTTAAATGAAAAAAAAGAGCTCATTTACCATATAATCTTGCGTTATGTATGAATCCTTCATCAGAACTTCAAAAGATGGATTCATATCTTCGTCGGATGGGGATTGTTTGGTTCAAGGGTTTTGGTAAGAGTTAGGGTTTAAAAGTTGTGTGTGGTTGGGTATGGACTATTATATATAGTGGTTGGGTATGGACTATTATATATAGTGGTTGGGTATGGACTATTAAATATTTCTAGAATTAGATATTGAATTAAAGAATATAATATGTACTTATTTTTTTGTACATAAATATTGAATTAAAGAATACAAGAATGAGTGCTTGTTATTAAGGTTAAAAGATCGTTCAATTTTACATAAGAATTTGATCTATTGATTTTGCATGAATTTGAAAAGAATATCCTTTAACTATATCTTTTAAAAACTGTTATCATTTGTGTGACCTAATGTTAAATATAAAATTATGGATATTTTGTTACTCCATATACTTTTATCACATTTTTGAACTTTGTTTGAGAATAAAAATGACAAATTCATTAATGATCTCAATATGGTCTACTGCAAAAGTAGGAAATTAAACTTGATCACTATCATAGTTACAGTAACAAATGCATCATGCATTTCTTACTAGGCCAAGGATCTAGTAGAGGATTCTAGTAAAATTTCATCTTCTTACTAGGCCAAGGATCAACTCATCTTCAGAAGCACAATTAGAGCACATAGATATTTCCGTTTTAAGCTTCAAGCTTAAGCATTAATGACATTTTAACAATACCATGCTTAGTGACTTCAAGCTGAAGCATTAAGCAGTCATGTTAACAAACACACATGGCATTATGAAAGATTCACATCACGAAACATAAGAAAATTAAAACTAGCCAACAAACATAATTGTATTAAACATGGCATAGCATGATT
>NW_017670812.1:0-1433 GCF_001879085.1 Nicotiana attenuata
GATGATGCCAGAGATGTGACTATTGACGATGATGGCGTGATGAGGATGCAGGGCCGGATTTGCGTGCCCAATGTGGATGGGCTTCGGTAGTTGATATTAGAGGAGGCCCACAGCTCGCGATATTCCATTCATCCGGGTGCCGCGAAGATGTATCAGGATTTGAGGCAGCACTACTGGTGGAGGTGAATGAAGAAATATATAGTGAGTTATGTAGCTCGGTGTCTCAACTGTCAACAGGTCAAATATGAGCATCAGAGACCCGGTGGTGTACTTCAGCGGATAGATATTCCCGAGTGGAAGTGCGAGAGTATTACTGTGGATTTTGTGAGTGGTCTCCCTCGTACCTCGAAGAAGTTTGATTCGATTTGGGTGATTGTGGATCGGCTGACCAAGTCCGCGCACTTCATTCCGGTGTGTACTACATATTCTTCGGAGCGGTTGGCAGAGATTTTCATCCGGGAGATTGTTAGGTTGCATGGGGTCCCAGTTTCTATCATCTCGGATAGGGGCACTCAGTTTACTTCCCATTTCTGGAAGACGTTTCAGCAAGAATTGGGTACACAGGTAGAGCTGAGCACAGCATTTCATCCCTAGACGGACGGGCAGTCTGAGCGTACCATTCAGATATTGGAGGACATGTTGTGTGCCTGTCTAATTGATTTTGGAGGTTCTTGGGCTGAGTTCTTGCCACTTGCAAAGTTTGCGTACAACAACAGCTATCAATCCAGCATTCAGATGGCACCGTATGAGGCCTTATATGGGAGACGGTGTAGATCTCCGGTTGGTTGGTTTGAGCCCGGCGAGGCTAGACTATTGGGGACAGAGTTGGTTCAGGATGCCTTAGAGAAGGTGAAAATGATCCAGGAGAGACTTCGTACAGCTCAGTCGCGTCAGAAGAGTTATGCGGACCGGAAGGTTCGAGACGTATCCTACATGGTGGGCGAGAAGGTCTTGTTGAAGGTTTCACCTATGAAGGGCGCTATGAGATTTGGAAAGAAAGGAAAGTTGAGTCCACGGTTCATTGGTCCTTTTGAGATACTTAGGAGAGTTGGGGAGGTGGCCTACATGCTTGCTTTACCACCCAGCTTGTCGGGAGTTCACCCGGTATTTCATGTTTCTATGCTTCGGAAGTATGTAGGGGACCCATCCCATGTGTTAGACTTCAGCACGGTTCAGTTGGATGATGACTTGACTTATGATGTGGAGCCAGTAGCTATTTTGGGTCGTCAGGTTCGGAGATTGAGATCAAAGGATATAGCTTCGGTAAAGGTGCAGTGGAGAGGTCGGCCCGTAGAGGAAGCTACTTGGGAGACTGAGCGGGAGATGCGGAGCAGATATCCTCACCTATTTGAGACCTCAGGTATGCTTCTCGACCCACTCGAGGACGAGCGTTTGTTTAAGTTGGGGAGGATGTGACGCCCAACCGTTGTCTC
>NW_017670812.1:1483-51717 GCF_001879085.1 Nicotiana attenuata
TATATATATATTACACTTTGTGAAATTAGCACTTTTTCAGGTAAGAGGTCAAATTATTATTAAAGTAAAATTGAAAAAATTATTTAATATAATTTTTTGATATTTACAACCTTATTAAAGGAAATTATTTTGAATATTTTTACACGTTTTGGACGCTAAAGTTTACAAATCAAGAAGCGGATTTTGAAGATATACAAGTTGACTTTTACTTTGCTAGAAATGTTGGACAAAATATTATATTAAGTATAGAGATGTTAACTAGATCTTTTGCTAAAGGGTTCCAAAAAATATTCGACCATGGTTATACAGTGCCACTAACATATACTATTCACTTTTTGTCCTTAATTATTATATATGAAACCATATCTATCATTATATTATCTTTTTGTGAGTAAATTTTCTATTTGTCTTATATATATATATATATATATATATATATATAATTTGAGAATTTATGAAAAATTACATTTTGGGACCACCCATGCTTGGTCCTTAAAGCGTTTTAGGACCGGTAAACTCGTCGTTAAATATTTAAAGACACTAAATACTACACGACATTGATTTGCAGTAATGACCATATTTCTTGTCCCTGAAATTTTTTAAGGACCATATTACAGCTAATCGTTAATACCTTTCAAGGACCAGTATTAGTCTAGTTTCCAAACATATTTTAGGGACCAGATGTCAAACCCATTGTTAATGGCCTTTAGCAACAAAGGATCTAGCGACCGATGACGACCAATTTTAACTGGTCGCTATATATATTGTGGGACCAGAATTAGGCTTTTAGTGTGACGACCCGACCCGTCGTCTCATGTGTTATTGCTCCATTTCCCCCATTTCATGCTTCTTCATGTGTCGTTATCGGTATGTGGTGTGTTAGAGTTCATTTGGATTGGTTTTGATAAGAAATGAGACACTTAGTCTCTTTAAGGAAAGCTTAAATTGAAAAAGTCAACCGAATGTTGACTATTGAGTTAGAGGGCTCGGATGTGATTTCTGGTAATTCGGTTAGCTTCGGGGGATGATTTGTGACTTAGGAGTGCGATCGGAATTGATTTTGGAGGTCCGGTGTAGAATTAGGCTTGAATTGGCGAAGTTAGTATTTTGGCGAATTCCGGTTGATAGGTGAGATTTTGATCCGAGGGTCGGAATGGAATTCCGAGAGTTGCTGTAGCTTCGATATGTGATTTGTGATGTGTGTGCAAAATTTCAGGTCATTCGGACGTTGTTTGGTTGGGTTTTTTATCGAATGCAGGTTTCAAAAATTTTAAAAGAACTTAGGCTTGAATCCGATGAGAATTGATGATTTTAGTGTTGTTTGATGTGTTGTGATGATTGGAACAAGTTTGGATAATGCTTTAAGACATGTTGGTGCTTTTGGTTGAGGTCCCGGGGGGCCTCGGGGTGATTTCGGATGGCTAGCGGGATGAAATTTTGATTTGGAGACTTCAAATGTTGCTGATATCTGGTATTCTCGCTTCTGCGAGTCTTGGACCGCAGAAGCAGACCCGCTTAAGCGATGGGTTGACCGCAGAAGCGGTGAGGAGGCCTGGGCGCCTGGTTCCGCAGAAGCGTTGGTGTAGCCGCAAAAGCGGAATCTCTTATGCGATGTTGTGACCGCAGAAGCGGTTTGGTTCGAGTGTGGGATTTCCGCAGAAGCGGAAGGAAAAGCGCAGAAGCGGGATGGGGACCGCATAAGCGAAAGTGCTGGGATGATTATTAAATATTTCCTCCGCGAGCTAGGTATTATTTTCCTCCATTGTTGAGCATCTTGAGAGCTTTTTGGGAGCAATTCTAGAGGGTTTCGACTGGAGTTTATTGAAGGTAAGATTTTTGAGTTAAAAACATGGCTATTATATGAAATTAACTTAGAAATTCAGGGAATTAAGCCTAAAATTGATGGACTAGGGCTTGAGTTTTTGATATTTCAATTTGGGATTTGGCAGGTCATTTGAGCTCGAATTTGGGAGTTCTTGGTATGTATGAACTCGTGGCGAGACGAGGAATCCGCTAATGTGAGTTTTGTAATTTTTCGAGAAGTGGGCCCAGGGCTCGGGTTTTGCTAGTTTCGAGATTGTTGCTATTTTTCGACTGTTTTTGATTGGGTATTGTCCCATTGGCATATTGTGATGTATTCACCCTGATTTTGGTTAGATTCGACGCGCGAGGAGGCCGATTTGAGGGGCAAAGGCGTCGCGGGCTTGAGATTTCGCCGGTTCGAGGTGAGTAATACTTGTAAATGATATCCTGAGGGTTTGAAACCCCGGATTTGCACATCGTAGTGCTGTATTGAGGTGACTTGCACGCTGGATATGAGCGAGGGTTAGAGCACCGTTGGAGATTGTGACTTGGTCCGTCCCGATTGATGAAATTACTACGTATATGACTGAAACTACTTGTTATCATCATGATTTGGGCTGATCGCCACGTTTTGGGCTTCGTGCCTATTATTTGAATCCTTCAGGGATTGATATCACTGTTTTTGCATTACTTTGCATGTTATTTGATCTCGGTCCAGGGTTTTAATACTGTTTTGCAAATTCAACCATTTTTCATGATTTGAAAACTTAAATGATATTTTACTGACGTTTTGAACTGAGAACTGCTATTTTATTATTGCCCAAGGGGCTTATGTGCATTTCTGGACTGAGCATGGATCGGACTCCGCGCCGCATCAGTGATATAGTGATTTCTGGATATATGGATGGCTCGGGCTGCACGCTGCAACGGTGTTATATTGATATTGCGCTTGGGCTGTAGGAGCCCCTCCGGAGTCTGAACCCCCATAGTGAGCGCGGGTACCCAAATGGATCGGACTGCACGCCGCAGCGGTCATATGCATTGCATTGCACTTATGCATTGGTTTCTGTTTGTACTACGTGTCATGACATTCAGCACTCTCATTTCATTGGCATCCATGCTACTTCTTGCACCGTGTACCAGACGCCCTGGTGTTAATTGTTTGTGGAGTGCTGTGCCCGAAGGGCTGACTTATGTGCTGACTTGCACTATCTAATTTCGCATCAATTTGCTTAACTGTTGGAAAGGATATTTTCAAAAGAGGTTTTAACTAAGCCCAGATATTTTCCAAAGGATTTTTATGGTCTCACTGTTATTCTCAAAGATTTGCATTGTCCTATACAGCTTGATGGAGTGCTTTTACGTGATTTCTTACCGCTCAGTTATTATTTACTTTTATTGCTCACTGAGTTGGAGTACTCACTTTACTCCCTGCACCTCGTGTGCAGTTGCAAGTATTGTTCACCCGGTAGCGGGTTATTAGCTAAACGAAGGTATTACCATTGTAGCTGAGCAAGGTGACCGCCAGCGTTCGCGGCACCGGACTTCGTCTTTTGATTCCGGATTTTATTTTGTATATTATTGACCCTGTAGTCGTGTTCAGACTTCTTTAGATGCTCGTGACTTGTGACACCCCGGTCGGGTTCTGTTGGGTTGTAAATATTGGTTATTATTGTCGTTAAGATGTATTTATCTATTCATTTATGTTTAATAATCGTTAAAGAGACGATTTGGGTTAGTTGGCTGGCCTTGTCTTCACGAGAGGCGCCATCACGAACGGGTTGGAAATTGGGTCGTGACAAGTTGGTATCAGAGCCTAGGTTACTAGGTCTCACGAGTCATGAGCAGGTTTAGTAGAGTCTCGCAGAGCGGTAGGGGGACGCCTGTATTTCTCCTCGCGAGGCTGCAGAACCTTTAGGAAAAACTCCCATTCTTGGAATTCATATCGTGCGTACTCGATTCAGCTTGAGATATAACTCTTGAAATTCCTTCCACACGCCTGTATGCGCACATGAGCGCTCAGTAGTATATGTGCCTTGATGGCTTGTGATTCCCCGATCGAGGGGCGAGAGGTAATCTTCGTGAGTATGTTGGGCCGGTCTGGAGGACTTGAGGCCGGATCTTTGCCTATGGCTTGAGCACCGAGGTGCTGATTATGTGAGCAAGTGTTTCAAACTTATATGTTCAGTATTGTCCTTATTAGCCGGAATGGCGGTTGGATATCCATGTGATGAGTTTGTAGTACTACGAGATGTATCTATGTGATCTTGGTAGTGACGAAGGAGTCTGCTGAATAATAGATGAGCTGTTAAGTGTTCGATTCCTATTGTGATTTGATGTGTAGTCCGAGTTATGGGCGCGTGAAGAATACTTTCGTGTCTTCTAGTTGGGGAGTGAAGGGCATTACGTGTGGCGGTATGAATTCAGACTCAGGAAGACTAAATGACTGTGTAATATGTATGACGGTGGAAGGTATGCGGAAATACTAAATTGAGGCGAAGCAGGTGGATTATCTCCTGCGGAGTGTTCTTAAGTGGTATGATCTGTATGTGTATGTTAGAAGATCTCGTGTGTTATTGAAGGGTATGTGTTGTAATTTGAAAATTCAGGTCGCTCTAAAGGGTGGACTCAACTGATGTGGGGATGAATGCGAGGTTTGTAGTTGATTACAGTACTAGATGATCTGTGTTTTCACAAACTTGTACATGATTTGAGTTTAATCTCACAATGGCACTGTGGCATCATTAGAGTAAAAGTGTTATGAGTTGTTGAGTGTGTCATCATATATGGCTTCGAGCCAAGTTAGAGAGGTTGCTGTTGATTAGCTGATTGCACGGTTATGTGCTATGTCGGTTCCGTTTCGAGGTATGCTGGCGGATCAGTTTAGGTTGCTGAAATTGAGCCGAGGATGGCACGAGTGAAGCAAAATTTTGACAAAGGTTATATTATGTTCCATAGGGTATGAGAATCACGGAATGTCTAGAGTTGTTGGTAAAGAATGCTTGGTGCATAGAGCAGGGAGTTGTTTGGCTGTATTGGGATGAGGATCTCATTTTGCGGTATCGGAGTGCCAATAAGGCACGAGTGGTTCTGTTCGTTAAGTCAGGTAATTTGCAGTTGAATAAGAGTGAATGACTCTCGAGAATGGTTTATTGTGTTCAAGATTCTACATGTAACAAATCAAGTGTCTTAAGGTTGTGTATGTGGTCAGAGACTGTGTTTTCATCGGAAAGGTCAGGACTTGTGGTATTTTATGATAATTATGGGATTCTATGTATCAGTATCTGGAAAGTAAAGCTAACGAATTTAGATTCGCAGGAAGTTCTTCAGAGTAAAGTATTCTGGAATGTGGTATTTCTGGGAACATTTGAGAGAGTATTCAGTGGCTTATGGGTCATAGACAGTGTGGTCTTATGTTCGAGTCTCATGTGGTAAACCTAGGTTGAGGCATTGTGGTGCTACAGCAAGAGGGGAGATCAAGTTGAAAATGAATCAGAAGGAAATCTAGATAAATGAAGTAGCTTGTTAGTGGATCGAATCGGTAAGATAAGGACATGATTAATTCTTCGTATGTGTTCAAGGTAATGAGCTTTTGCAGGTATTGTGTAGCAAAGCTCTTGAGTTCTGACAGGTTGCTTAGCTTGGTTTGGATAGAAGGATTCAGTCCTGGCAGTTTAGCTTGTGCAAATGGAATTGGGAGAGAGATCTTGTTGAGTTTTACCGTGGATTGGAGATGTATATATCTTCTATGGGCATGCGAAGCATGAAATGTGTAATGAGTTGTCTTCTAGATGGGATCAATGGAAGTTCTTGACTAGTCGAGCAAGTAGATTTCTGTGGCTCGGAAGGGAGATAAAAGTTTTCATGTTATTCCTGGATGGTATGGTATATGCGGTATGTTGTAGAGGACCGAGACTGGCATGTGCTAGGTTACAGTTCAGTTCTGAAAGGAAGTTCATAAGACCCTTAGGCAACGGGTAGCCTCAGATTATCAAGGAAATGGTACTGCTAATTGGAAAGGTAATGTGATTAAGCCGATGATGTTTCGGTAGTGTTGCGACATTTTCTTGTTAGATCGACTGTTGATATCTGAGTTTGCGTGATGGCTCAGGGGAATGTTAGAATATCTTTCGTGGAATGACTGAGTACTTGAGGTGTAATATGCATTCATACTGTGGAATTTGGGATCAGGTACAGAGATTCGTGTGCTATATGGAGTTGGAGACTGGAAGTTCTCATGTACAGCCTATGTAGTGGTTGCGGTTCGTATGTATCGGCACTGTTTAGCAGTTATTGGGATTTGGAGGCCCGAGTGGATCTTTCTTTGCTTGGTATGTTAGATTTTGGATATGATGTTGGGATGTAGACTGGCTGTCTCAGCGTTGGGTTATTCCAGACTATTGTGCTATGGGCTATGACGGAAAATGCCACAGGCTGCATGGCGAGGCACATCGGATTATGTTCTAGCAGAGTGGTTTGTATTCCAAAGACCAGCGGACTGCTGGGAAGGATTGCTTTTTCTTGACTGGGCTTTTGTGATGGATGTCAGTGCAGAGGTTTCTACTATTGATTCATTTCCGGTGTTGAGGGACTTTTCGGATGCATTTCTTGTGGCCAGGCACGTTTCCGGGCGAGATTGTGGATTTTGATGTTGACTTGGTGTCGGGCACCGCATCGTACGGCTCCGGCAGGAGTTATAGCAGTGGAAGGAGCAGCTTCAGGCTTCTTGGTATTGAATTCGTTGGCAGGCCGATGTGGCTACGTATTTAGCTTGAGTTAGCTTGGTTGGTCCTGAGTTGTATTGTTGAGGGGGAGGTTGATTCGATCGTTATTGAAATTGCTAGTGATTTGGGGAGATATATGAGTTGCTTTTCTGTGCTGTGAGATGTCATGATTTGTTGGTTATAGGCACATGTGGTGCGGTTCTATTGGGGATTCATAGTGAAAGTCGAGCGGGTAGAGTAATGGAGTGTTGGCTATGACCTATCGGGTTGCGGGTCGTATGTTATTTGTTTCACCGTGAATGTAATGAATTGTTTTGGCTCCAGACATCAAATTGTGTGTGGCTGTCGATTTTGGGCATAGTGACTTGAGTTGCTTCATGTGTAACAGTGTTTGGTTAGGATCGCGCGTTGTAGCGAGGTTGCGTAAAGTTATGACCTTTCGGGGTAGATTTATATGTTCTATTCTATGATGTGAAACGGGGTCTCAGCCTTGTGTTGTAATGGTATTGATGAGCTTGAGGTATAGCTCTTTCGTTTGAGTCATTTTCATGATTTGAGTATGTTCAGACCGTCTCTTATTGGTGCGTGTATTATGCAAGTTGTGGCTTAGGCCGGTGTTGAGGTGTCATATCACCAGAGTGGTTTGTTGGACCCGAGGTGATCGTTGGGGGTCATTAACGAATACGAACGGATTTGGTTTCAGCTTGTTGGAAGGTTAATATCGAGGTTCGGCTCGGATATCTGTTGTGGTATTAGTCAGAGGAAAGTGGCGTCATGAATGTTTGATCTGAGGAATGGTTACGGTTTATCGCGTGTTTCATTTGTTGTTGGCAGCATACGAAAGTGTTGGAATAAGACTTTAGCTAATAACAGGGTTTTCTATCTGTATTTGGTTGCTGTGGGTAACTACTGTGAATAGAAGTTACCGCTTCGAGTGTTTGGATTATATGGTATATCATATTCTGAGTATAGATGTGAGGTCCTGACCTTGTGTATGATTTCGGGAAGTGCAATGTGGTTCTACGGTTTATGGTTTAGATGGATTGTGAAATTTCAGCTATATTGTGTTATCGGACCTATGCGAGATAGGGTGACGAGGGATCACCCCGGGTATATGCTTGGTAAGGTCATTCAGCTATTGGTTGGCTTCCAGGACAACTCTGGGTACGCTCGAGGACGAGCGTTTATTTAAGTTGGGGAGGATGTGACGACCCGACCCGTCGTCTCATGTGTTATTGCTCCGTTTCCCCCATTTCATACTTCTTCATGTTTCGTTATCGGTATGTGGTGTGTTAGAGTTGATTTGGATTGGTTTTGATAAGAAATGAGACACTTAGTGTCTTTAAGGAAAGCTTAAATTGGAAAAGTCAACCGAATGTTGACTATTGAGTTATAGGGCTCGGATGTGATTTCCGGTGATTCGGTTAGCTTCGGGGGATGATTTGTGACTTAGGAGTGCGGTCGGAATTGATTTTGGAGGTCCGGTGTAGAATTAGGCTTGAATTGGCGAAGTTATTATTTTGGCGAATTCCGGTTGATAGGTGAGATTTTGATCCGAGGGTCGGAATTGAATTCCGAGAGTTTGGTTGGGTTTTTGATCGAATGCGTGTTTCGAAAGTTTTAAAAGAACTTAGGCTTGAATCCGATGAGAATTGATGATTTTAGTGTTGTTTGATGTATTGTGATGATTGGAACAAGTTTGGATAATGTTTTAAGACATTTTGGTGCTTTTGGTTGAGGTCCCGGGGGGCCTCGGGGTGATTTCAGATGGCTAGCGGGATGAAATTTGGATTTGGAGACTTCAAATGTTGCTGATATCAGGTATTCTCGCTTCTGCGAGTCTTGGACCGCAGAAGCGGACCCGCTTAAGCGATGGGTTGACCGCAGAAGCGGTGAGGAGGCCTGGGCGCCTGGTTCCGCAGAAGCGTTGGTGTAGCCGCGAAAGCGGAATCGCTTATGCGATGTTGTGACCGCAGAAGCGGTTTGGTTCGAGTGTGGGATTTCCGCAGAAGCGGAAGGAATAACGCGGAAGCGGTCCAGCAGAAGCGGGATGGGGACCGCATAAGCGAAAGTGCTGGGCTGATTATTAAATATTTTCTCCGCGAGCTAGGTATTATTTTCCTCCATTGTTGAGCATCTTGAGAGCTTTTTGGGAGCAATTGAAGAGGGTTTCGACTGGAGTTTATTGAAGGTAAGATTTTTGAGTTAAAAACATGTCTATTATATGAAATTAACCTAGAAATTCAGGGAATTAAGCCTAAAATTGATGGACTAGGGCTTGAGTTTTTGATATTTCAATTTGGGATTTGGCAGGTCATTTGAGCTCGGATTTGGGAGTTCTTGGTATGTATGAACTCGTGGCGAGACGAGGAATCCGGTAATGTGAGTTTTGTAATTTTTCGAGAAGTGGGCCAGGGGCTCGGGTTTTGCTAGTTTCGAGATTGTTGCTATTTTTCGACTGTTTTCGATTGGGTATTGTCCCATTGGCATATTGTGATGTATTCGCCCTGATTTTGGTTAGATTCGACGCGCGAGGAGGCCGATTTGAGGGGCAAAGGCGTCGCGGGCTTGAGATTTCGCCGGTTCGAGGTGAGTAATTCTTGTAAATGATATCCTGAGGGTTTGAAACCCCGGATTTGCACATCATAGTGCTGTATTGAGGTGACTTGCACGTCGGATATGAGCGTGGGGTAGAGCACCGTTGGAGATTGTGACTTGGTTCGTCCCGATTGATGAAATTACTACGTATGTGACTGAAACTACTTGTTATCATCATGATTTGGGTTGATTGCCACGTTTTGGGCTTCGTGTCGATTATTTGAATCCTTCAGGGATTGATATCACTGTTTTTGCATTGCTTTGCATGTTATTTGATCTCGGTCCAGGGTTTTAATACTGTTTTTTAAATTCAGCCATTTTTCATGATTTGGAAACTTAAATGATATTTTACTGATGTTTTGAACTGAGAACTGCTATTTTATTATTGCCCAAGGGGCTTATGTGCATTTCTGGACTGAGCATGGATCGGGCTGCACGCCGCAGCAGTGATATAGTGATTTCTGGATATATGGATGGCTCAGGCTGCACGCCGCAGCGGTGTTATATTGATATTGCGCTTGGGCTGTAGGAGCTCCTCCGGAGTCTGAACCCTCACAGTGAGCGCGGGAACCCAAATGGATAAGGCTGCACGCCGCAGCGGTCATATGCATTGCATTGCACTCATGCATTGGTTCCTGTTTGTACTACGTGTCATGACATTCAGCACTCTCATTTCATTAGCATCCATGTTACTTCTTGCACCGTGTACCAGACGCCCTGGTGTTAATTGTTTGTGGAGTGCTGTGCCCGAGGGGCTGACTTATGTGCTGACTTGCAGTATCTGATTTCACATTCATTTGCTTAACTGTTGGAAAGGATATTTTCAAAAGAGGTTTTAACTGAGCCCAGATATTTTCTAAAGGATTTTTATGGTCTCACTGTTTTTCTCAAAGATTTGCACTGTCCTTTACAGCTTGATGGAGTGCTTTTACGTGATTTCTTACCGCTCAGTTATTATTTACTTTTATTGCTCACTGAGTTGGAGTACTCACTTTACTCCCTGCACCTCGCGTGCAGTGGCAGGTATTGTTCACCCAGTAGCGGGTTATTAGCTAAACGAAGGTATTACCATTGTAGCTGAACAAGGTGACCGCCAGCGTTCGCGGCACCGGACTTCGTCTTTTGATTCCAGATTTTATTTTGTATATTATTGACCTTGTAGTCGTGTTCAGACTTCTTTTGATGCTCGTGACTTGTGACACCCCGGTCGGGTTGTGTTGGGTTATAAATACTGGTTATTATTGTCGTTAAGCTGTATTTATCTATTCATTTATGTTTAATAATTGTTAAAGAGACGATTTGGGTTAGTTGGCTGGCCTTGTCTTCACGAGAGGCGCCATCACGACCCGGTTGGAAATTGGATCGT
The DNA here is from genome assembly GCF_001879085.1 of Nicotiana attenuata. Taxonomy (NCBI): domain Eukaryota; kingdom Viridiplantae; phylum Streptophyta; class Magnoliopsida; order Solanales; family Solanaceae; genus Nicotiana; species Nicotiana attenuata. The sequence continues at coordinate 11,975 of NW_017670812.1, forward strand.
GACATTTAGGGACCATTTTTCTCATCTCTAGAAGTCATTTTTCTTGTAGTGGCGGTAGGGGTAGAGGTGCAGCTCATACAATAGCTAGAGAAGCACCTGCAGATCCGCCAGTTGGCCCAGCTCAGGAGCAGGTTCCAGATGTGGATCAGCCAGTAGGACCAGCTCAAGCACCAACTGTGCCCCTTGTGATTCCAGGCCTTCAGGAAGCTTTGGCTCAGATTCTGACTGTGTGCACTAGCCTTGCTCAGGTGGTCTCTATTCCAGCCGCAACAGCCACTTCTTTGGTCGGGGGAGGTACTTAGACTCCCGCCGCCCGTACTTCAGAGCAGCTGATGCAGGGAATTCAGACACCAAAGAACTACCAGCCTTGCGGTTGCAGCTGTTAAGGCCCAAGTGGTTCCCGTTATGACTTATGATGAGCCCGAGAGATTTCAAAGGATTTAGCCTCCATCTTTTAGCGGGGCTGAGTCGGAGGATGCCCAGGGTTTCTTGGACAAGCGCCAGCGAATTCTTCGTATGACCAGTGGGGTCTCGTTCATTACTTTTTAGTTTACTTAGGCTGCTTTCAGATGGTAGGAGGCTTACAAGAGGCGCAAGCTGATCGGTGCTACACCACTTTCATGGCAGGATTTCTCCGTTATCTTTTTGGAGATGTTTGTGTCGCAGTGTCGCAAGGAGGAGCTATAAAGACAGTTTGAGCAACTATGTCAGGAGGGCATGTCTGTGACTCAGTACGAGAGATATGGTTTTCGGAGTTGGCTCGTCACGCAGTTTGGTTGGTTTCCACAGATATGGAGAAGATTAGGAGGTTCATTGATGGCCTCACTTATCAGCTATAGTTGCGTATGACTCGGAAGAGGGTATCGGGTGCTACTTTCGACGAGGTAGTTAATATTGCTAGGCAGATAGAGATGGTATGTAGTTAGCAGCATGGGGAGAGGGAGGCCAAGACGCCTCAAGGATCGGGTAGTTTCAGCAGTGATTCTTTGGGGGTCAGTTCTACTATAGCAAGGGTCGTCCTTATAGGAACGCTCAGACGACTCGTCGAATTCACTGTGGTGTATCTTTCATCCATGGTTCATACAGTGCTTATCATGGTCAACCATCTCTCAGTGCCCTTCCAGCTTAGAGTTTGTCACGTGCTCCATCGGTTCAGGGTTCATCTATGCCAGGTCCTTCTAGCAGTTATCCCTGTGTTCGGGGCTCCCTTCAGTCCCCACCACCAGCACTGGGGAGTTGCTTCGAGTGAGGGGAGTTCGGGCATATGTGGAGGCATTGTCCTCGCCGTCTGGGAGGTCTAGTGCAATAGAGGAGTCAGGCTGCAACTTCCACACCAGTTACTTCACCACCTGCTCAGCCAACTTGGGGTGGGGCCCAGGCATCTAGAGGTCGCCCTAGAGGGGGAGGCCAATCAGCTGGCGGTCAAGCCCGATTCTATGCTATTCCGGCCAGACTAGATGTTGTTGCCTCAGATACAGTGATCACGTGTATTGTTTCAGTATGCCACAGGGACGCTTTTGTATTATTTGGTCCTGGTTCCACTTATTCGTATGTATCATCGTATTTTGCTCATTATCTAGATATGCCCTATGAGTCTTTAGTTTCATCTGTTCATGTATCTACGCAAGTGGGCAATACTATTGTTCTGGACCATGATATCGATCGTATGTAGTGACTATTGGGGGATTGGAGACTAGAGTTGATCTCTTATTGCTTAGTATGGTCAATTTCAACATGATCTTGGGTATGGATTGGTTGTTTCCATATCATGCTATGCTGAATTGTCATGCTAAGACCGTGACGTTGGCGATGCCGGGGTTGCCAAGGATCGAGTAGAGAGGCTCTGTAAGGCTCCATGAAAATTTCTACTCAAAACCCGAAAGCTTGTAGTGCTAAGATAGGAATATGTGTTAGAAATTTGTAGAATTCTTCAAAGCTCGCCGCGGTTCGGACCCTTTGGACTGATCTATGCATTAAAAACTTAAGGAAAAATGTTTTCTAGAAAACTGTCGCTGCAGAGTCAGACAGTTTGATGGTTAATTTTGATGTCAACAATGCGGCCCATTATACGATCGCATAACCAATATGCGGGCCGCATAGTCATAGCATAATCCTCTTGGAGTTCTGCGAGGGGTAGTTCTGCGGTGCATTATGCGACCACATAATAGGTATGTAGACCGCATTCTTGTCACATACCCAGGCAGTTTGTTAAGGTCTTTGAAGCCATTTTTGCGGTCCCTTGTGCGGGCCGCATGTCCATTATGCGATCGCAGACTGTGTCGGGTCTCCTATTTTCTAACTTTTCAAACCCGACCCCATCCCATTAAAAACACCCCATTAGACCCTTTTATGTTATTTTACTCCAAATAGAGAGAGAGGAAGTTCTAGAGAGAGAGAGAGAGAGAGAGAGAGAGATCTTCATCAAGTCCCCACCCAATTGTTGCCTAAACCCTTGAAGAATTTCAAGTACAGCTGCTAGGCCTTCACCCCAAGAGGTAAGAACTTGACCCCTAACCCTTGGTTTCGAAATTCACACTAGAATGAGTAATTAGCTTGTGGGTTCATGGGTATAAAAATGGATTTTTCATGCATGCATAGAAGATAATAGGGTATGGGGAGGTTGTGAACTAAAAATATAGCAATTGGAGTATAAGATTAAAAAAAATCTCTCACAAAAGGGTCCTAAAATCGCAATGCACACTTAGTACTTGATAATATTCTCAAAGGAGCTAGAATCTTAATCATGTCTCTAATTCTTGGTTCAATTTGTAATTCCCACAAAATAGATTGAAGTTTCTAAGAGTCCCGGAATTTTTTAAGAATTTAAGGAAAGCTCTATTGAGGTATGTATGGCTAAAACCCCCTCTTTTTATAAATTGAGCTCCGTTGGTGTTTGGGTAAATGCGGTATGATTAAAGTTGGATTGATGTAATGATTGTTAATTTCACATGAATTGGTGTTGCAACTCTATATACGTGAAAGGTGTGTCTCAATATGATCTATGTGCTATTATTGATAATTTGAAAAGATGCGAAGAATACGAATCATGTATTGAAATGCCTAGATCTCAAATTAAGAATGAAACTGCGATTGTTGTGCCATCTATGTGAAATCTTATCTATGCTCTCAACTTAAATTGCTCTTGTGTGAACCTATTATCCTAAATTGCAAAGCTAACATTGAAATTGGAAATGATGTGAAATGTGGCCTAGTGCCAAGAATAATGTGATAATTATGGCTCCAAGTGCCTATGAATTGATATGTGTGAAACAAAGATTGAAACGAGATGATTAATAAGAAAGGAACAACGCCTTGGTAAGGCGGCCTAGACGATCGGGCCGTGATCGGACTCCATGCCGCACACATGGTGGTATTGTGCTGATATTGAATTCCGGAAAGAGAGAATGAGATTGTGATTGACGTATATGTGACGTCCCGAACCGTCGTCTCATGAGTTACCGTGCCGTTTCCCCCATTTTATGCTTCTTCATGTTTCATTATCAGTATTTGGTGTGTTATAGTTGATTCGGATTGGTTTTGGTAGAAATGAGACACTTAGTCCCTTTAAGGAAGGCTTAAGTTGAAAAAGTCAACCGGATGTTGACTTATGAGTTATAGGGCTCGGATGTGATTTCTGGTGATTTGGTTAGGTTCGGGGGATGATTTGTGACTTAGGAGTGTGATCGGAATTTATTTTGGAGGTCCGGTGTAGAATTAGGCTTGAATTGGTGAAGTTAGTATTTTGGCGAATTCCGGTTGATGGGTGAGATTTTGATCCGTGGGTCGGAATGGAATTTCGAGAGTTGCTGTAGCTTCGTTATGTGATTTGTGATGTGTGTGGAAAATTTTAGGTCATTCGGACGTCGTTTGGTTGGGTTTTTGATCGAATGCGTGTTTCGGAAGTTTTAGAAGAACTTAGGCATGAATCCAATGTAATTTGATGGTTTCGGTGTTGTTTGACGTGTTTTGATAATTGGAACAAGTTTGAATGATGTTATAGGATGTATTGGTGCTGTTGGTTGAGGTCCCGGGGGCCTCGGGTGAGTTTCGGGTGGTCAATCGGACCCTTTTCCATGTTGAGATGTTGCAGAAATTGACCATCAGCTGTTGCAGAAGAATTTGCCTTCGCGATCGCATGAGGTCCCTCGCGACCCCGTAGAAGGAAATTAGGTTGGCCTGAGTTTGGCCTTCGCGTTCGCGTTTGGTGTCTCGCGTTCGCGGAGGGCCTTGACCCTGTGCTTCGCGTTCGCAGTGAGGGTGTCGCGTTCGCAAATAAGGATTTGTAGCCCAGTGGAATTGTTCTACGCGTTCGCGTGTGAGGTAGCGTGTTCGCGTAAGTATGAGGCCTAAACTATCGCGTTCGCATAGATAGAATCGCGTTCGCGTAGAGTGTTTTCGAGCTTTTAAATTTTTGCACTTCGCGTTCGCGAAGTAGTGGTCGCGAACGCAATGAAGGATTTTCCAGGTTTGGGCAGAAAGTTTATAAACATTTCATCCGCGATTTTTAGCCATTTTTCCCCCATGGTAGATCATTTTGAGAGCTTCTTGGTGGAGATTAAAGAGGGATTCAAGGGGAATCGATTGGAGGTAAGATTTTTGAACTTAAAACTCGTTTTTATTGTGAAATCCACCTAGAAATTCATGAAAATTAAGCCAAAAGTGGAAGAACTAGGGCTTGAGTTTTGGGATTTTTAAATAGGAAATTGAAGGGCCATTTGAGGTCGGATTTGGGAGTTCTTGGTATGTATGAACTCGTGGCGAGATGAGGAATCCATTGATGTGAATTTTTTAATTTTTCGAGAAGTGGGCCTGGTGCTCGGTTTTTGCTAGTTTCGAGATTTTTGCTATATTCGATTGTTTTCGATTGGGTATTGTTCCCTTAGCATATTGTGATGTATTCGCTCTGATTTTGGATAGATTCGACGCGCGTGGGGGCCAATTTGAGGGGCAAAGGCATCGCGAGCTAGAGATTTCACCGGTTCGAGGTGAGTAATGATTGTAAATGATATCCTGAGGGTTTGAAACCCCGGATTTGCACATCATAATATTGTATTGAGGTGACTTGCATGCCGAATAGTGGGCGTGGAGTAGAGCACTGTTGGGGATGGTGACTTGGTCCGTCCCGATTGATGAAATTACTACGTATTTGACTAAAACTACTTGTTATCATCATAATTTGGACTGATTGCCATGTTTGGGTTTCGTGCCAACTATGTGAATCCTTCAGGGATTGTTATCACTGTTTTCGCATTACTTTGCATATTATTTGATCTCAGTCCAAGGTTTTAATACTGTTTTGCAAACTCAGCCATCTTTCTAAGATTTGAAAACTTAAACAATATTTTATGGACGTTTTGAGCTAAGAACTACCATGTTGTATTGCCCAAGTGGCTTATGTGCATTTATGGACTGAGCATGGATCGGGCTGCACGCCGCAGTAGTATTACATGAGTATTTCTGGACTATGGATGGCTCGGGCTGCACGCCGCAGCGGTGTAATATTGATTTTGAGGTCGAGGGCCTGGTTGATGCCACGAGATGGCTTGATATTGCGCTTGGGCTGTAGGAGCCCCTCCGGAGTCTGTACACACCCCCAGTGAGCGCCGTCGACGTTAAATATATGGATGGCTCGGACTGCATGCCGCAGTGTGTACCGGAGTGTACCGTCATATGCATTGCATTGCACTCATGCATTTGTTCCTATTTGTATTATCTGTCATGACATTCCAGCACTCGCATTTCATTGGCATCCATGCTACTTCTTGCACTGTTTACCTGATACCCTGGTGTAATTTGTTAATGGAGTGCTGCGCCCGAGGGGCTGACTTTTGTGCTGACTTGCACTATCTGTTTCGCATTCATTTGCTTAACTGTTGGTAAAAAATATTTTTCAAAAGAGGTTTTAAACTTAGCCCTGATATTTCTAAAGATTTCACGGTTTCACTGTTTTCTCAAAGGGTTACACTGTTCTATATAGCATGATGGCTTGCTTACGTGGTTTCTTGCTGCTCAGTTATTATTTACCTTTATTACTCACTGAGTTGGAGTACTCACTTTACTCCCTGCACCTCACGTGCAGATGCAGGTATCGGTTTACCCGGTATCGGGTTTGAGCTGGTTGAGGATTTTGCTATCGGGCAAGTCTGGAGGACTTGAGGCCGGATTTTTGCCGTGGCTTGAGGACCGAGGTGCTGATTGTGTGAGCAAGTGTTTTGAACTTATATGCTTGGTATTGTCCCTGTTAGCCTGAATGGCAGTTGGATATCCATGGGATGAGTATGTTAGTAATGCGAGATGTATCTATATGACTTGGTAGTGACGAAGAAGTCTGCTGGATAATAGATGAACTATTAAGTGTTCGGTTCCTATTGTGATTCGATGTGTAGCCCGAATATGGGCGCGTGAAGAATATTCGCGTGTCTCCTAGTTGGGGTGGGTAGTGCATTACATGTGGCGGTATGAGTTCAGACTCAGGAAGACTAATGACTGTGTAACGTATATGATGGTGGAAGGTATACTGAAGTACTACATTGAGGCGAAGCAGGTGGGTTATCTCCTGCGTAGTGTTCTTAAGTGGTATGATCCTTATGTGTATGTTAGAAGATCTCGTGTGTAATTGAAGGGTACGTGTTGAAATTCGACAATTCGGGTCGCTTAAGAGAGTGGACTCAACTGATGTAGAGATGGATGCGAGAAGTGTAGAGGATTACGGTACTAGATGATCTGTGTTTTCACAAACTTGTAAATGATTTGAGTTTAATATCAATATGGTATTGTGGCATCATTAGAGTAGAAGCATTTTGGGTTATTGAGTGTGTCCTGGTATATAACGTCGAGCCAAGTTAGGGAGGTTGCTGTTGATTAGCTGATCGCACGGTCATGTGCTATGTTGGTTCCGTTTCGAGGTATGCTGGCGGATAAGTCCTGGTTACAGAAATTGAGTCGAAGATGGCACGAGTGAAGCAAAATTTTGACAAGGGTTATATGGTGCTTCTAAGATGTGAGAAAATACTAGGATGTCTTGAGCTGTTGTTGATAAAGAAGGCTCAGTGTATAGAGAAGGAAGATGGTTGTTTGTATTGGGATGAGATCATATTTTGCGGTGTCAGAACGCAAATAAGGCACGACTGGTTCTGTTCGTTAAGTCAGGTAATTTGCAGTTTGAATAAGAGTGAATGACTCTCGAGAATGGTTTTAATGTGTTCAAGATTCTACATGTAACAATCAGGTGTCTTAAGGTTATGTATGTGGGTAGAGAATGTGTTTTCATTGGAAAAGGTCAAGACTTGTAGTATTTTTATGTTGATTATGGGATCCTATGTATCGGTATCTGGAAAGTAATGGTAACGAATTCAGATTCGCGGGAAGTCCTTCAAGTAAAGTATTCTGGAATGTAGTATTTCTGGGAACATTTGAGAGAGTATTCAGTGGCTTATGGGTCTTAGACAGTGTGGTCTTGTGCTTGGGTCTCGTGTAGTGAGCCCGGGATGAGGAACAGTGGTGCTACAGCAAGAGGGAATATCAAGTTGATGATGAATCAGAAGAGAAATTAGATAGATGGAATAGCTTGATGGTGGACCAAATCGGTATGGTAAGGATATGATTAATTCTTCGTATGTGTTCAAGGTAATGAGCCCTTGCAGGTATTGTACAACAAAGTTCTTGAGTTCTGACAGCTTGCTTAGCTCGGTTGGGATAGAAGGATTCAGTCCTGGCAGTTTAGCTCGTGAAGATGGAATTGGGAGAGAGTTCTTGTTGGGTTTTACCGTAGTTTGGAGATGTATATATCTTTCTATGGGCATGCGAAGCATGGGATGTGTAATGATTCTCTTCCAAATGGGATCAGCGGGAGTTCTTGATTAGATGAGTTACAGTTCAGTTCTGAAAGAAGTTCATAAAATTATTAGGCAACAGGTAGCCTCAGGTAGTCTAGGAAATGGTACTTCTAATTGGAAGTGATTTGACGAGAGTATATGTCTCGAAAGAAGGGTAATGTGATTGGACTGATGATACTTCGGTAGTATTGCAGCACTTTCTTTCCAGATCGACTGCTGATATCTGAGTTTGTTTGATGGTACAGGGGAATTTTAGAATATCTTTCGTGGAATGATTGGGTACTCGAGGTGTAAAATGTATTCATACTGCGGAATTTGGGATCAGGTATAGTGATTCGTGTGCTATATGGAGTTGGAGACTGGGAGTTCTCAAGTACAGACTATGTAGTTGTTGTGGATCGTGTGTATTGGTACCGTTAGCGGCTATTGGGATTTAGAGGCCCGAGTGGATCTTTCTTTGCTTGGTATATTATATTTTGGATATGATATTGGGGTGTAGACTGGTTGTCTCAGTGTTGGGTTATTCTAGACTACTATGCTATGGGCTATGTTGGAAAATGCCACAGGTTGCGTGGCGAGGTGCATCGGATTACGTTCTAGCAGAGTGGTTTGTATTCCAAAGACCAGCGGACGGCTGGGAAGGATTGTTTTTCTTAATTGGGACTTCGTGGCGGATGTCAGTGCAGAGGTTTCTACCATTGATTCAGTTCTGGTATTGAGGGACTTTTTTGGATACGTTTCTTGTGGTCGGGCATGTCGCCGGGCGAGATTGTGGATTTCGGTATTTATTTGGTGCCGGGCACCGTATCGTACGGCTCCGGCAGGAGTTATAGTAGTGGAAGGAGCAGCTTCAGGCTTCTTGGTATTGAGTTCGTTGGCAGGCCGATGTGGCTACGTATTTGGCTTGAGTTAGCTTGGTTAGTCCCGAGTTGAATTGTTGAGGGATAGGTTGATTCGGTCGTTATAGAACTTGTTAGAGATCTGGGGAGATCTATGAGTTGCTTTTTCTATGCTGTGAGGCGTTATGATTTGTTGGATATGGGCACATGTGGTGCAGTTCTATTGAGGATTCATAGAGAAAGTCGAGCTGAAAGAGTAATTGAGTGTTGCCCGGTAAATGGAGTATAGGTTATGGCCTATCGGGTTGCGTGTCGTATGTTATTTGTTTCACCGTGGGTGCAATGAATTGCTTTGGTTTCGGACATCAAATTATGCGCGTGGCTGTCGATTTTGAGCATGGCGACTTGAGGTGTTTCATGTGTAACAGTGGTTGGGTAGGATCGCACATTGTGGCAAGGCCACGCGGGGGTATGACCCTTCAGGGTAGATTCAGGTATTCTATTTCCATGATGTGAGATGGGGTCTCAGCCTTGTGTTGTAATGGTACTAATGAGCTTGAGGTACAGCTCTTTCGTTGGAGTCATTAATGAATATCAACAAATTTGATTTCAGCTTGTTGGAAGGATAATATCGAGGTTCGGCTCGGAAATCTGCTGTGGTATTAGTCAAAAGGGAAGTGGCTTCATGAATGGTTGATCTGAGAAATGGTTACGGTTTGCTGCGTGTTTCATTTATCGTTGGCAGTATATGAAAGTGTTGGAATGAGACTTTAGCTAAATAAGAGGTTTTCTATCGGTATTTGGTTGTTGTGGGTAACTACTGTGAATGGAAGTTATCGTTTCGAGTGCTTGGATTATATGGTATATCATATGATTTCACCTGAGGTTGCAAGTATGGGTTATTACAGCTGGTTCGGGACTACTCAAAGTATAGGTGTGAGGTTGTGATCGTATTGATGGTTTCAGAAGTGAAAAGGTAGTTCTATGATTTATGGGCTAGACTGGATTGGGTAATTTCAGCTATGTTGTGTTGTCGGACCTATATAAGATAGGGTGACGTGGGATTACCCCGGGTATATGCTTGGTAAGGTTATTCAGCTATTGGTTGACTTCTAGGACAACTCTGGGTACGCTCGAGGACGAGCGTTGGTTTAAGTTGGGGAGGATGTGACGACCCGACCCGTCGTCTCATGAGTTACCGTCCCGTTTCCCCCATTATATGCTTCTTCATGTTTCATTATCAGTATTTGGTGTGTTATAGTTGATTCGGATTGGTTTTGGTAGAAATGAGGCACTTAGTCTCTTTAAGGAAAGCTTAAGTTGAAAAAGTCAATCGGATATTGACTTATGAGTTATAGGGCTCGGATGTGATTTCCGGTGGTTCGGTTAGCTTGGGGGGGATGATTCGTGACTTAGGAGTGTGATCGGAATTTATTTTGGAGGTCCGGTGTAGAACTAGGCTTGAATTGGCGAAGTTAGTATTTTGGCGAATTCCGGTTGATGGGTGAGATTTTGATCCGACGGTCGGAATGGAATTCCGAGAGTTGCTGTAGCTTCGTTATGTGATTTGTGATGTGTGTGCAAAATTTCATGTCATTCGGACGTCGTTTGGTTGGGTTTTTGATCGAATGCGTGTTTCGGAAGTTTTAGAAGAACTTAGGCTTGAATCCGATGTAATTTGATGGTTTCGGTGTTGTTTGACGTGTTTTGATGATTGGAACAAGTTTGAATGATGCTATAGGATGTATTGGTGCTGTTGGTTGAGGTCCCGAGGGCCTCGGGTGAGTTTCGGGTTGTCAATCGGACCCTTTTCCATGTTGAGATGTTGCAGAAATTGACCATCAGCTGTTGCTGAAGAATTTGCCTTCGCGATCGCGTGAGGTCCCTCGCGATCACGTAGAAGGAAATTGGGTTGGCCTGAGTTTGGCCTTCGCGTTCGCGTTTGGTGTCTCGCGTTCGCGGAGGGCCTTGACCCTGTGCTTCGCGTTCGCAGTGAGGGTGTCGCGTTCGCGAATAAGGATTTGGAGCCCAGTGGAGTTTGTTCTACGCGTTCGCGTGTGAGGTAGCGCGTTCGCGTAAGTATGAGGCCTAAACTATCGCCTTCACATGGATTGAGTCGTGTTCGTGTAGAGTGTTTTCTAGCTTTTAAATTTTTGCACTTCGCGTTAGCGAGGTAGTGGTCGCGAACGCGACGAAGGATTTTCCAGGTCTGGGCAGAAAGTTTATAAACATTTCATCCGCGATTTTTAGCCATTTTTCCGCCATGGTTGATCCTTTTGAGAGCTTCTTGGTGGAGATTAAAGAGGTATTCAAGGGGAATCGATTGGAGGTGAGATTTTTGAATTTAAAACTCGTTTTTATTGTGAAATCCACCTAGAAATTCATGAAAATTAAGCCAAAAGTGGAAGAACTAGGGCTTGAGTTTTGGGATTTTTAAATTGGAAATTGAAGGGCCATTTGAGGTCGGATTTGGGAGTTCTTGGTATGTATGAACTCGTGGCGAGATGAGGAATCCATTGATGTGAATTTTGTAATTTTTCGAAAAGTGGGCCTGGGGCTCGGGTTTTGCTAGTTTTGAGATTTTTGCTATTTTTCGATAGTTTTTGATTGGGTATTGTTCCCTTAGCATATTGTGATGTATTCGCTCTGATTTTGGATAGATTCGACGCGCGTGGAGGCCGATTTGTGGGGCAAGGCGTCACGAGCTAGAGATTTCACCGGTTTGAGGTGAGTAATGATTGTAAATGATATCCTGAGGGTTTGAAACCACGGATTTGCACATCATAGTGCTGTATTGGGGTGATTTGCATGCCGGTTAGTGGGTGTGGGGTAGAGCACCGTTGGGGATGGTGACTTGGTCCGTCTCGATTGATGAAATTACTATGTATTTGACTGAAACTACTTGTTATCATCATAATTTGGACTGATTGCCATGTTTGGGTTTCGTGCCAACTATGTGAATCCTTCAGGGATTGTTATCACTGTTTTCGCGTTACTTTGCATATTATTTGAGCTCGGTCCAAGGTTTTAATATTGTTTTGCAAACTCAGCCATCTTTCTAAGATTTGAAAACTTAAACAATGTTTTATTGACGTTTTGAGCTGAGAACTACCATGTTGTATTGCCCAAGTGGCTTATGTGCATTTCTGGACTGAGCATGGATCGGGCTGCGCGCCGCAGCAGTGTTATATTGATTTTGAGGCCGAGGGCCTGGTTGATGCCACGAGATCGCTTGATATTGCTCTTGGGCTGTAGGAGCCCCTCCGGAGTCTGTACACACCCCCAGTGAGTGCCGTCGACGTTAAATATATGGATGGCTTGGGCTGCACGCCGCAGTGGGTACCGGAGTGTACCGTCATATGCATTGCATTGCACTCATGCATTTGTTCCTATTTGTATTATCTGTCATGACATTCCAGCACTTGCATCTCATTGGCATCCATGCTACTTCTTGCACTGTTTACCTGATACCCTGGTGTTATTTGTTAATGGAGTGTTGTGCCCGAGGGGCTGACTTTTGTGCTGACTTGCACTATCTGTTTCGCATTCATTTGCTTAAGTGTTGGTAAAAGATATTTTTCAAAAGAGGTTTTAAACTGAGCCCAGATATTTCTAAAGATTTCACGGTTTCACTGTTTTCTCAAAGGGTTACACTGTTCTATATAGCATGATGGCTTGCATAGTGGTTTCTTGCTGCTCAGTTATTATTTACCTTTATTACTCACTGAGTTGGAGTACTCACTTTACTCCCTGCACCTCGCGTGCAGATGCAGGTATCGGTTTACCCGGTATCGGGTTTGAGATGGTTGAGGATTTTGCTATCGTAGCTAAGCAAGGTGACCTCCAGCTTTCGCGGCACCGAATTTCTTCTTTTTGATTCTAATTTTTAATCCATGTATTACAGGCCTTGTAGTTGTATTAAAAATCCTTCTTGATGCTCGTGACTTGTGACACCCCAGTCGGGCTGTGTTGGGATGGTTCCCTGTTTTTATCACTTTTCTTCCGCACTTATGGGAATTTTATTAATGGTTTAGACTTATTCATGCTAAGTAATTATTAAAGAGTTATTGGTGTTCTGTTGGCTGGCCTTGTCTTCACGAGAGGCGCCATCACGACCGGGTTTGGAAATTGGGTCGTGACAGTATATGTCTCAAATGAGGTAACCTAGCCGATCGGGTCGTGATCGAACTCCGCTCAAGATAGCTGTGGTATTGCGAATAATGATGAACAGTATGAAATGCCCCAAACTAAAAGCAATGGAAAATTATGTGAAAGTTGTATGATTCTTTTATTTGATGATGTGGTGATCGTTTAAAGCTTTTGAATTATACTTGTGATTTCCTTATTCTTGTATGATAGTTCTTTCTAACTAGATGGTGTTTAGTTATACATACTAGTACTATTCCATGGTACTAACGTCCCATTTGCCGGGGGCGCTACATTTTTAAATGAATGTAGGTGGGTCTATAGCGGACAGTACCGATCGTGCGTAGCGGAGTGTCCTCCTCTCAAAGTCTTGGTGAGCCCCTTTTTCCTTTAAGGGGTTATGTTGTACATCTTTTGTTGTAGACTTCCACTTTTGAGGTATAGCCGGGGCCTTGTTGCCGGCGTTGTCATAATTTGTCTTTTGTATCCATAGAGGCTCCGTAGACGTTTGTGTGGGTTATGTATGGGTGTTGGATGGGTCAATGAACTGTGTTGTAACTCTATACCCTAGTTCTTCTAAACTATAACTGTATGAAATCTTGAAAACTTAACCATAGTTTAAGGTTTGTGACATGAAAATGAATTAACAATGTGAATGTTAGATTTTTGCAATTGTCTAAATAAACAAGAGCATGGTTTCCTTAATCGTATTGAGTTGTGTAGAAAGTGTTAATAAGGCTTGCTCAGTTGGGTTCACTCGATTGAGCCTCGGTCGCGCCTCCCGAGGTTGTGGCATGACAGGTTCTCTTGCCAAGGATCGAGTGGAGAGGTTCTCTAGATTATGTTCCCTGTAGAGTGATTTCATATTTGAAGGCCCAACGGATTGTTGGGAAGGGATGTCTATCTTATTTGGCCTTTGTGAGCGATATTGGTGCTGGTACCCCTTCTATTGATACTGTCCCAGTGGTACAAGACTTTCTGGATGTGTCTCATGCAGACTTGCCAGGCATGCCGCTCGACAATGATATTGTCTTTGGTATTGATAGGTGCCAGGCACTCAGCTCATTTCTATTCCTCCATATCATACGACACCGACTGAGTTGAAGGAATTGAAAGAGCAGCTTCAGGAGCTTCTTCATAAGGGGTTTTTTAGGCCTAGTGTGTCGCCCTGAGGTGCACCGGTTCTGTTTGTGAAGAATAATGATGGTACTATATGCATGTGCATATAGTACCACGACTCCAATTCTAGTTTCAGGCGGTCGGATGAGTGTGAGGAGAGCTTTTAGAAGCTCAAGACTGCCTTGACCACGACTCTAGTTCTAGTTTGGCCTTCAACTATAGGCTCTTATACATTATATTGTGTGCTTCTCGGATTGGTATTGGGTGTGTCTTTATGCAAGAGGGTAGAGTGATTGCTTATGCTTCGTGCCTGTTAAACCCCATGAGAAGAATTATCCTATTCATGATTCAGAGTTGGCTGCCATCTTTCGTGCATTGAAGATTTGGAGGCACTATCTTTATGGTGTGTCTTGTGAGGTATTTAAAGATCATCAAAGTCTCCAGCACTTATTCTAACAAAAGGATCTAAATTTGAGACAGCGAAGATGGTTGGAGCTGCTAAAGGACAATGATATCACTATTCTGTATCATGCCGGGAAGGCCAATGTAGTGGCCGATGCCTTGAGTAGGAAGTCAGTGAGTACGGGTAGCCTTGAATTCATTCCTGTTGGTGAGTATGGGTAGCCTTTCACTCATTCCTATTGGTGGGAGACCGCTTGCGGTTGATGTTCATACCTTGGCCAACCAGTTCCAAGTCGGGTTCTGGGTTGTGTGGTTTCTCGATCTTTCTTTTATGATCACATCAGAGAGCGCCGGTATGATTATCCATATTTGCTTGTCCTCAAGGACAAGGTTAAGCACGGTAATGCTAGAGATATTACTATTTAGGATGATAGGGTTTTGAGGATGCAGCGCCAGATATGTGTGCCTAATGTAGAAGGGCTATGTGAGTTGATTCTTGAGGAGGCCCACAGTTCGCGGTATTTCATTCATCTGGGTGCAGCAAAGATGTACCGCGATTTGAGATAGCACTATTGGTGGTGAAGAATGAAGAAGGATATAGTGGGGTTTGTAGCTCGGTGCTTTAACTCTCAATAGGTAAAGTATGAGCATTAGAGACCAGGTAGATTGCTTCAGAGGCTACATATTCCAGAGTGGAAATTGGAGTGGATCACCATGGATTTTGTAGTTGGTCCCCGACATCAAGGAAGTTTGATGCTATTTGGGTGATTGTGGATCGGCTGACCAAGTTCGCACACTTCATTTCAGTTGGGACTACATATTCTTCGAAGCGGTTGGTAAAGTTTTACATTTGCGAGATTGTTCGCCTTCCCGGTGTTCCTGTGTCCATCATTTCAGATCGGAGCACGCAGTTTACATTGCAGTTTTGGAGAGCAGTACAGCGAGAGTGGGGCACCCATGTTGAGTTGAGCACGGCATTTCACCCTCAGACGGACGGATAGTCCGAGTACACTATACAGATATTGGAGGACATGCTGCGCGCTTGTGTCATTGATTTTGGGGGTTCATGGAATCAGTTTCTGCCTACTACAAAAGCTACCAATCGAACATCCAGATGGATCCGTTTGAGGCTTTGTATGGTAGACGGTTTCGATCTGTGGTAGGTTGTTTTGCGCCGGGTGAGGCTTGGCTATTAGGTACTGACTTTGTTCAGGATGCTTTGGACAAGGTTAAATTGACTCAGGTTCGGCTTCGCACAGCGCAGTCTAGACAGAACAGTTACACTGATAGGAAGGTTCGTGATGTTGCTTACATGGTCAGGGAGAAGGTCCTGCTCAAGGTTTCATCCATGAAGGGTGTTATGAGGTTCGGGAAGAAGGGCAAGTTGAGCCCTCGGTATATTGGGCCATTTGAGGTACTCCAGAAGATTGGGGAGGTGGCTTACAAGCTTGCCTTGCCACCTAGTATGTCAAGTGTACATCCGGTATTCATGTTTCTATGCTCCGGAAGTATGTCAGTGATCCATCTCATGTCTTGGATTTTTGCACGGTTTAGTTAGATAGTGATATGACTTATGATGAAGAGCCATTGGCCATTTTGGGTCGACAGGTTCGAATGTTGAGGTCAAAGGATATAGCTTCAGTGAAGGTACAGTGGAGAGGTTAGCCAGTTGAGGAGGCTACTTGGGAGACCAAGCGGGAGATACAGAGCGGATATCCACACCTATTTGAGACTCCAGGTACGTTTCTAGACCCGTTCAAGGATGAATATTTGTTTAAGAGGGGGAGGATGTAATGACCAGGCTGGTCATTTTTAGAGTTGTATCCCTATTCACCTATTTACTGCTCGTTTTATGCTTTACAGTTATTATGTGACTTGCCGAGGTAGTTGGTTCGGGTCTGGAGAGATTTTCGAAAGAATTGAGACACTTCATCCCAAGGTTGGAAGCTTAAGTTAAAATGTTGATCGGATGTTGACTTATGTGTAAACGATTGTGTAATGGAGTTCTGATGGTTCCGTTAGCTACGTTGGGCATTTTCGGACTTAGGAGCATGTCCGGATTGTGATTTGGGTGTCCGTAGTGGAATTAGGCTTGAAACGGCAATAGTCAGAAATTTGAAAGTTTGACCAAGAGTGGACTTTGTGGATACCATGCTCGGATTGGAGTTTCGGGATTTTGAGTAGGTTCGTGGTATCATTTGTGACTTGTGTACGAAATTTGGGGTTAATTGAACGTGATTTGGTAGGTTTTGGCGTCGTTTGCAGAAGTTGGAATTCCTTAGTTTTATTAGGCTTGAACTGGGGTGCGATTAATGTATCTGATGTTGTTTTATGTGATTTTAAGGCTCGACTACGTTCGTATCATATTTTAGGACTTGTTGGTAAAATTGGTTGAGGTCCCGAGGGCCACGGTTGATTTAGGATGGTTAATGGATCGAAAATGAGACTTAGTGCATTGCTGAAGTTAGGAGTTTTCTGGTGTGATTGCACCTGCGAGGGATTGGCTGTAGGTGTGATGCCATAGATATGGCTATATTTGCGCAGGTGCAGAGCTGTTCTGGCAAGGGTCAGGGCGCAAGTGCTAGGGGGTAACCGCATCTGCGAGGCCGCAGGTGCGAGCAAGGCTCCGCAGATGCAGAGTTTAGGGGCATAGGCTGTTTCCGCGGAAATGGATCATGTGCCGCAGAAGCGTTTCCACGGGTGCAGAACCTCGAGCACAGGAGCAAGCCCTGGGGACTTTAGTGATTTCTGCAGAAGCGGAGGACTATCAGCAGAACCGGGATCACAAATGCGGTCAAGTGTAGTGCAGGTGCGAGACCCTTAGGCAGAACATTTAAATTCAAGGGTTCACGATTTTTCTTTATTTTGGACATTTCAAGCTCGGGATTGTGCGATTATTGAGAGGATATTCGACGGGTTTCTTGAGGTAAGTCATTTGTTCTCATTTTTGTTCAATAATCTTGTTTCCCCATTGATTTTCCCACCTAGATTGTGCGATTTTGAGGTGTAAATTGGGAGTTTGAGGCTAGGGATTTGGAGAGTTTGATTTTGGGATTTGGGCGATTTGGTGTCGGATATTGGTAAATTTGGTATGGTAGGACTCGTGGTTGAATGGGCTTTCGTGTTTTATGACTTTTATTGGGTTTCGAGATGTGGGCCCAGGGTCCAGCTTTTGAGTCAACTTTTGACTTTTGATTATAACTTAGTATTTTCTTATGAAATTGGTTCCTTTAGCGCATGTTGATTATATCGAATTGTTTGTTGCTAGATTCGAGGCATTTGTAGGCCGATTTGCAAGGCAAAGGTGTGTTGGAGTAGAGATTAGCACGGTTTGAGGTAAGTAACAGTTCAAAATTTGGTTTTGAGTGTATGAAACCCCATACTACGTGTCTTGAGATTGGTGTTGAGGTGACGCACTAGGTGACGGGCGTGTGGGCATGCACCGTAGGAGTTGTGACTTGGTCCATTCCATGGAACTGTATAGATGAATAATCTGTTGTTATCCATAAATTCTTCATGTGATATAGAAATTGAGCTGCAAATCCTGTTAGAAATCATGTTGAGTCCATGTGTTGGCACTGTAGGGACCCTCAGAGGTCTTGTACATGTTAAATTATCTGCTAAAATGTTGTTTTACACTCAGTCTCAATTTTACTTGCATATCATATCTCAGTCTCTATTGTTCTTTGTCGATACACCATATCATTTCTGTTTGGGCTGATTTTCATGATTACTGAGAGCCCGAGATTGGGGAGGTTGATGACTGAGTGAGGCCGAGGGCCTAACTGTAAGGATATTTATGGGATCGGGCTGCACGCTGCAGCATGTTTCATTTATTTATGCCATGACTGGCTTGTTATAGCGCTTGGGCTAAATGAGGCCCTCCGGGGCCTGTGAGGTTGCAGTGTATGGGAGGACTGAGTGACTGTTGGTCTAAGATTATTCATTTGATTCCATTAATATTGCACTTCAGCTGCCATATATCACTGTCATGAAATTTCTGAAAGATATTATATCCTTTTTCAACTGAACTTGACATGAATTAACAGTTTTGGCCTTAAATGTCGAACTTGAAAGCATGCCTATTTTCCCATGTTGTAATTTCTACAATTGAACTATATCTGTGAAGCTCGTCACTCCTTTTAGTCCATTATTCAGCCTTGTTACTTACTGAGTTGGTTGTACTCACGCTACACTTTGCACTTCGTGTGAAGATCCAGGTGTTTCTGGACACGGTGGGTGTTGATTTCTTGCACAACTTGATTGTTTGGAGATTCCAAGGCAGCTTCCTGGCGTTCGCAAACCTTTTCTCTCTTTCCCTATCCCTCAGCTTTTTATGTACTTAGTTTTAGTCTTCATAGACAGTATCCGGACTTGTGTTGTTTAGACGCTCATGTACTCTGTGACACCTCGATTTTTGGGAACTTCCACTTTGAGTTTTGGATTTCTATCCTATTTATGAGAATTTTTATAACTTAAACTGCTTTAATTTATTTTCTGTTAAAAGTGTTGGAAATATTTTGAAATGTCGGCTTGCCTAGTACCACGTTAGGTGCCATCACGACATGTTATCTTCATTACAGGAAGTTTTCGTGTTTATTTGGACCCTTGATCCTTGACTTAGAAGTTTAAATTAGAAAATATTGACAAAACTTTGACCTTTGTGAAAATGACTTCGGAACCCTAGACTCGGTAGGAGCCGATTTGGAGAGGGGATTTTCATCTACAAACCTTTAACAAGTGATTATAATTTATTTCTAATCATATTCCATCAACATATATTAATTTAATGATCCAAATCATGTGAATCCACCAGACTAGAAACTTAATTCCTCACAGCTGTGACAATTTGTGAAACTTTGTCAAGTTCTTGAAAAGTAAGAAATTGAGTTTTGAGAGTCAATTTGGACTCGAATTTTAAACTAATCACAAATATGAACTTGTGGGGTCATGGGCAGACGGAATCTACCGTTGGACCTGAGTTTTGATCGGGCAGGCCCCGGGTTAACTTTTGTTGACTTTTTGAGAAAAGTGTAAAGATCATAGCTTTATTAATAGCAATTGAATTCCCTAGCATTGTTTGATAATATTAAGTCCATTTTCGTTAGATTTGAGCCGTGTGGAGGTGGATATAAGGGAAAAGTTATTTTCGAGTGTTGAGGGGAACTACCCCATAGGATTGGTATTGTTTGATTCAATTGTATTTTGTGAAATCCGTGTACGCAAGGTGACAAGTGGGTACACGGGCTATACGTGGTATTTGACCGGTTTAGGCAACTTAGACTCATGTTTTAACTGAATGCTATCATGTTCTAATTATTTTATTCAATCTATTCTTACTTGTGTTAGTCTATCCTTACCTGCCTTAAATGATTTCGTTAATACTTGTTCTACCTCCTAATTGATCATTTGCTCTCATGCCTTAGTTAAACTTGTTGCCTCTTTTATTGTTACATATTATCTCTTCATTGTTAATTATCATTATTTGAATTTGTTGATCGTGTTATCTCTTTCCTTATTGATTATCATTTACTTGAAGGAATTGTTCATGTCATCCCTTTCCTTGTTGATTTCCATTATTTAAAACTCATTGCTAAATGTTATCTCTTTTATTGTGAGTTAGTCTTATATAATATCGTAGTTATACATTATTTTTCTCATTGTTGAATTATTTGGTGTTGAAGTTGTGAAAGTCGTTAACATGTTGAGGAGATGTTAGTTATTGTTGAGACATCTATCTTATTGAGCATTTTACATTCATTGTTATTGTTGATATTCTTGTATAATTCGTGGTGGAACCATGGGCTATTTTTGTGGAAACATTGGTATTGTTATTGTTGTTGGCAAGTTGTGATATATGGGCACTTGTAGTGAAAATTGTTATTGTGACATGATATTGACGCGCTTGCGACGGTATAAGGCTTTGGGTTAATATGCATGTTGCGGTATAAGGTGGGACTTATGTGCGTGTTTCTTGTAGGGGAACTATGTGAAGCCACGCAGAGTCATAAGATGGGCTAAAGTTCGTGTAGCTATTTCGGGAAAACTATTTTTCAAAACCTATTTCAAATTTAAGGCTCACGCGGCGGTATAAGGAAAGATTGTGATTGAAATTGAGAAATGTGAATACGAGGCAGTTCCTCGATTGTGATTCTTGATTATACGAGGCGGTACCTCAGTTTTGGTTTAATTATATGCGAGGCAGTATGTCGTTGTGGTTCTTGCTGTTTATTTAACGTTGCAAAGTATTCTGGTAGGAATATTTCTTGTTGTTTCATTCTTTATTGTTCTAGCAGTTGTTTTTTGTACATGATCATTGTAGCCCCTTTAGTTGCTTCTTTTATGATATTTGCATTCTTGATTTTCGGTACTAGCTCATGCTGTCATCTTGTATCGTATCAGTTGTTTCTTCACTTTCCATTACATATCTGTATTACTTTTTTACATTGTTTATTTAAATTCTAGTAGGTGTGGCCTCGTCACCACTCTACTGAGGTTAGGCTCGATACTTACTAGGTACCGTTGTGGTGTACTCATACTACTCTTCTGTATATTGTTGTGTAGATCCAGATACGTCTGCTCGTGCCGTTCGTTAGAGATTATTTGTAGCTGTTGCTTTAGAGACTTCAGGGTATACTTGCTCCATATCCGCAAACCTCTCAGTCACCTTCCTTTTTTCTGTTACTATTGTAGTTCTTTCAGATAGTGATGTAGTAGTTATAGTAGATTTACTCTATAGAGCATATGACTCAGCTTCACCAATTTTGGGGTGCGTACTGTTGATATTATGCTTTGTATCAGGAGGTTATATCAGTATTCAATTTTGTTTTAGTATTTTGATAGAATGTTTCTGCCAAGTTATTATTATTTGTTAGGCTTACCTAATCATAGAGACTAGGTGTCATCATGACATCTTATGAAGGGAAAGTGGGGCTGTGACAAGTTGGTATTAGAGCTCTAGGTTCATAGGTGTTACAAGTTATAAGCAGGTTTAGTAGAGTCTTTCTTATCAGTATGGAGACGTCTCTATTTATCTTCGAGAGGCTAAGGAACTGTTAAGAAAATTTCACTTCTTTGATTCCTTGTCGTGTGAATTGGTTGATTTTGACTTTATATTCTCTCACATATGGTGAGGACACGCACTGCTGGATCTAATTATCAGACACACGCGCCCCTAGTAGAGCCTTGAGAGGCCGGGGCCAGGGCAGAGGACAAGGAAGGGCACGTGGTGCAGCTAGAGTACCTGGCCGAGCTGAGACAAAAGAGCCACCAGTAGCTCTAGTCGGGGGACAGGCACCTGAGGCGGCTATTGCCACCCCTGCACTTCAGGAGACCCTCGCACAATTCCTGAGAATGTTCGGTACCTTAGCCTAGGCAGGATTAATCCCACTTACGCCAACCACATCTCAAGCTGGGGGAGGAACACAAACTCCCACGACCCGTACCCTAGAGTAGCAAGTCTAGATTGATCAGGTCCTAGAGGTTACACCGATACAGCCTGTTGCTCCGGTTCAACCTGTGGTTTGGGCAGTGGCATCAGAGTTTTTGTTGAGAGAGTTTGTTCCTCAGACCCTCGGGATGCATGGCGTGCGGAGTTTGAGCAGTTGTGCCAGGGTACAATGAAAGTGTCGGAGTATGCTTTCTGATTCAGTGATTTTTCCAGGCAATCGCCTGCCTTGGTTTTCTACAATCAGATAGCGAGTATGTTAATTATTTGAAGGGCTCAAATATGGTATTAGATTCAGCATGCATAGAGAGTTGGAGTCAAATACTCCATATTAGTAGGTAGTTGATATTTCATGGAGGTTGGAGGGTATACAGGGCTGTGAGAGAGATGATAGGGAGGCCATGAGGCCTCATGGTATAGGAGGATTTAGTTGTGGTCACGCTGTAGCTACAACCCGTCATGGTAGGGGCTGTGTGAGTCGTCCAATTCATTAAGAACTTCCAGCTTCTAGTGGTGCTCCAGCTGTTCCAAGGTCTCAGGATACACACTTTGCTCAGCCACATTGTAGTGCACCCCTGCACGGGGTGCCTTCAGCGGTCAGTCCAGCCGAGCAGGCCCGGGCTAGTCCCAGCCGCCATGCCCACCAAGAGCTTAATTTAAGTGTGGTGATACCCGCCACATGGTTAAATACTGCCCCAAACTGAGGAGAGGTGCACCTCTACAGGCTACTCAGGCTCCACGAATTCAGTCAGGTCCATAGACTTCTCAGGCCATGATTGCTTCCCAATTGCCGCTCCGCCCACACAGCCAGCTAGAGGTGGGGGACGAGCGGGTAAATGTCACTCCAGAGGGGGAGGTCAGGCCAGATTCTATGCTTTTCTAGGTAGGATGGAGGTAGTTGCTTCAAACTTGGTCATTACAGTTATGGCTTCGATTTTCCATAGAGATGCATCAGTCTTATCTGATCCGGGATCCACTTATTCATATGTATCATCGTACTTTTCTGCGTATTTGGATATATCTCATGATTCTTTGAGTTCTCTTGTTTATGTGTCCATGCTTGTGGGAGATTCTATTATTGTGAACAATGTGTATCGGTCGTGTTTAGTCGTTGTCGGTGGTTTTGAGACCATAGTTGATCTATAGTTACTTAGTATGGTAGACTTTGATGTTATCTTGGTCATGAACTGCTTTTCGCCCTATCATGCTATTCTAAATTGTCATTCCAAGACTGTGATGTTGGCTATGCCAGATTTGCCACGGTTAGAGTGGAGGGGTGCATTAGATTATGTTCCTAGCAGGGTTGTATCATTTGTAAAGGCTGAGCGGATGTTTGAAAAGGGGTGTGATGCTTATCTAGACTTTGTGAAAGATGCCAGTGCTGATACTCCAACCATTGAGTCAATTCCGGTAGTAAGTGACTTTCTACATGTATTTCTAGTGGATCTTCTGGGCATGCCGCCCGATAGGGATATCTATTTTTGTATTGACTTTTTGCCAGGAACTCAGACCATTTGTATTTCACCATATCGCATGGCCCCGGTGGAGCTGAAGGAGTTAAAGGAATAATTGCAAGATTTGCTTGATAAAGGTTTCATTTGGCCTAGTGTATCGCCGTGGGGGTGCTCCAGTCTTGTTTGTAAAGAAGAAGGATGGTTCTATGCACATATGTATTGACTATCATCAGTTGAACAAGGCTACGCGTCTCGACAGCTACAAACCCATGAGAAGAATTATCTAGTCCACGACTTGGAGTTTGCAGCCATTGTTCATCCTTTCAAGATCTGGCGGCATTATTTGTATGGTGTTCACTGTTAGGTCTTTTCCGAGCTCTAGAGTCTACAACATCTGTCCAAACAGCAAGATCTTAACTTGCGTCAGTGGAGGTGGTTAGAGTTACTTAAGGACTATGATATCACCATTCTATATCATCCTGGGAAGGCTAATGTGGTGGTCGATTCCTTGATTCAAAAGGTGTAGAGTTTAGGTAGTTATGCACATCTACTAGCAGTAGAGAAGCCATTAGCATTGGATGCTCAGGCCTTAGCCAACCAGTTTATTAGATTGGATGTTTCAGAGCCCAATCGAGCCCTTTCCTGCGTGGTTTCTCGGTCTTCTCTATATGAACGTATTAGAGAGCGTTAGTATGACGACGCCTAATTGCCTGTCCTCAAGGACATGGTCAGCACGAAGATGCCAAGGAGGTTACTATTGGGGATTATGGTGTATTGCAGATGCAGGGCCTATTATGTGTGCCCAATGTGGATGGTTTGCGTGAGTTGATTCTTCAGGAGGCCCATAGTTCGCAGTACTTCATTCATCTGGGTGCCACTAAGATGTATCAGGACCTGAGGCAACACTATTAGTGGAGGAGGATGAAGAAAGACATAGTGGAGTATGTAGCTTGGTGCCTAAATTGTCAGCAGGTGAAGTATGACCATTAGCGACTTGATATCCCCGAGTGGAAGTGGGAGCGTGTCACTATGGACTTCGTTGTTGGGCTCTGTCAAGACCCAAAATCCAACTAGTTGTGAGCTTCTAACACTTAGAGTTTACAAAGCTGATATAAAATAAATATATCATCTGTTCGAAACATACATAAATAGATTTATAAATCTAAAGCTACCAAGAACAAGAGGAAGCTATAACCGGATGCAGGTAAATCTTCAATACCAGCTCTGCCATACATAGCAACATCAACTCAAACATCTACACGCAAGGTGCAGAAGTGCAGTATGAATACAACCGAGACCATGTACTCAATAAGTAATAAACCTAACCTTGGGTTTACAGCAGTGGTGAGCTTGGACAACGGTCAAAGGCCAACACCAATAGCCACAAATAACTCGTAACAATATAATAAATGAGAGTACAAGTAATAGCTCAAAAGATATTATGCTCAGCTCCACAGTTACAGAAAATAGGCCAGCTTTTCAGGTATAACGGTAAAACCCAAATCTTTCACCGAAATCACCGAAATATGAGTAAATTCGAAAACAATGGTTGTTCCCCAAAAACATTCAACGACAAATAAGATGCTTCATTATCAGATAACATGACAAATTTACATATCTATTCTTACATGTCAATATGCATGTGAAGTCATGAATGTCACAAACCGTGTAGCATAAGGAAATGCATCTCAAGTATGTAGGTCAAATGCAATGCATCACAATGATGAACTCATGTACTCGCACTTTCAGAGTATTCAATCTCACTGTCTCGAACTCCAGCTCATCACACTCAATCACTCAGCACACTCAGTCACTAATCACAGTGCGATACCTGCGCTCACTACCAGTATGTCAGATTACGGAAGAGCGGATCCTGCCCAAGCGCTAATATAAAGCCTATATGGCCTGCTGCGGCGTGCAGTTTGATGCCATGAAAAATAATAATAAAGCCTATAAGTCCTGCTGCATCGTGCAGCCCGATCCATATAATAATAATAAATATTAAAGCCGATATGGCATGCTGCGGCGTGCAGCCTGCTCCACCATATCTCTCACAACACGACTCTCAGGCCCCAACTCAGTCATCAATCTCTCTAGCCTCTTGGGCTCACAAATCCCATGCCAATTAGCCAAAACAATGATAACATGATGTTACAACAATTGATAACAGAGACTGAGATATTATATGCGAATGAATGAATATCACTAAGTATGTAATTGCAATTTATCAAATAACTCAACAGCAGAGATGACTTCAGTGGGTCCGAACAGAATAATCATATAGCCTAAACATGATTTCTAACATGATTCACAACTTAATTCCTATAACGTAAAAATTTCATGGATAGAAAAAAGATTAGGTAACTATACAGTATCACAGAACCAACCAAGTCATAATTCATACGGTGCACGCCCACACGCCTGTCACCTAGCATGTGTGTAACCTAAACACCAAAAACTTAATACGTATGTTCAGGGATTCATACCCTCAGCACGAAGTTTAGAAGTGTTACTTACCTTGAACAAGTCGAATCCAATATCGAGCAAGCCAAACAATACTCCAGAAATGCCATCCCGTGCGTACCGACCTCCAAACGGCTCGAAACTAGCCAAAATCAACTCAAGAACATTAAATAATGCCAAAGGAAACAAACTCATTCGATAAAGGTGAAAACTTTAATCAAAAGCCCAAAGCCCATAATACGAATCAAAGGTCGTTTGCTCAATATGATAACCTTTATGCTCAAATCGACGTCAAACCGGAAGCAATCACCATACATCCAAAACTTATCCAAAAGTCATCGGAATTTAACAAAACATTGTGGACGTGTCAAAAATCATCATACAAACCTATTGGAATAATAAAAACCCGATTTCGAGTCTGTTTACCCGAAAGTCAAGCCTTGGTAAACTCTTCCAACTTAAAGCTTCTAAAACGAGAATCATTCTTCCAAATCAATCCCGAACCGCTCGAAAACCGAAACCAACCATAAGCACAAGTCATAATACATAATATGAAGCTACTCAAGACTCCAAACAGCTGAACGGAATGCAATTGCTCAAAACAGTTGGTCGGGTCATTACATTCTCCCCCACTTAAATATGTGTTCGTCCTCGAACGTGCCCAGAATCATTCCAAAGCCATCTAATCACAATGTAACCTTACCATGCACATACCCGGGGGTGATCCCACGTCAACCCAATCCAAGTAAGCCTAACAACACAACATAACTGAAGATCATTACTTCAACCTTTGTCCATAAACTTTAGAACCCAATTTCCAACATCCGGAATTCCGTATAAGACCCGAATCTCGCGTCTACACACCGTATACGTCTAAACAAGTTGAATCATTCCATAACCATAACCCAAGATGTAATCACATGATATACCACTCACTCGCATACTCATAGCAATAACTCCCGATCACCATAGCTGCTCAAAACAAACCTGATAACGGTAGTAAACCTCATATCAAATAAAACTTCATTCGAAACCTTTGTACACTACCGATGATGAAAGAAACACGCAAAAACTCATAACCAGTATTCGACTCGACAAGTCATGGGGAACTCCCTCGTCCGACAAGAACCATAGCCAATTTCTAAGCCAACTTCTAATACTATTCTTCAAAAAATACCGTAATCAAATCCGATAGTATTCCTTCTAGGTCCAATGAACTTATCTCATCAAACACATCTATTTCATTAACATGTCACACCAACATAACCTAAAGCCACAAACTATGCACCAATTAGCGACAATTCAAGTGTACTCAAACATAGGAAATGACTCAAATGAGGGAAACGTCCCGCAAGCTCAACAAATACCATCACAACATAATGCTATGAACCCATCACACATAGTAGAACCTAAACACACTAATCTAACTCAAAATGGTCATATCTCAACATAACTACGCTGCAACGCGTGACCCTATCCAAACACCGGTCTTATGAAATTCCTCAAGCCATAATCCTCAAATTTAACAACCACACGCAATTCGACATCAAGTACATGAAGTGCATTAATGTAATCATGGAGGAGCAAATGACACAATATACCACATCCCGAAAAGACCATAACCAAGGCACAATCAGCCCTTCAACATCCCAATAACTATCTCGCTCGAATTCTGCTACAAGGCCCAAATAGACCTGCATAGGTGCGCATATAACCAACAAATCACAACCCCTCGTAGCATAGAAGGGTAACACATAGAACATATCAACACGAACAAGCTCAACTCTAACTGAATGACACTCTTCTCAACAATAACGGTGCTGAGTTAACAATTCCTACCCGGTGTAGAATACACATCCTCATTGGGCCTACTAAAGGGCACCGAAATCAACTGCGGTCATCCCCAAATGGATAAATGGCCCTCCAAAAGTCCACAATGACCTAACCATAGCACATACTGCCATCTAGATAATGTTGTCCACATCTTCACGTCCGCAATCCCAAAACAATCCACGTCAGAGAACTTCGAGTCTCCAAATCCATAGAACACATGAATCTACAGAGCCTATCCCAATTCCCCCACTCGAATGACTAACACATCTCTCATACATAATAATCCCCGCGAGAAATAATTCTAAATTCTTCCATGTTTTATAACAAAATTTGAACATCAGCAGTCGATCAACCAGGCGAGTATCGCAATACCGATGAAGCATCCATAAGTCAATACACAACGCACCCCTTTGAAATACGTAGTCTTCTCAGGGGATACCGGATAGTGCCATCATTCTTCTAAATATTTGAAATTGTATATGCCGTCTAGAACTCATGACCTCCCTTTTGAAACTATACCGTATACTTGCACATATAAATCTCAATCTCACACGACACACCGCTTCTATTAAGAAATCATATCAAAACGAGAGAACCTCATTACCAACTCTGAATTACAAGTAGAATACATACTCAAATAGATAGAAACCTTCCACTTGATCCCATCTAAGAGAAAATCTCAATGCACCACAAACTCCGAATGTTATAGAGAATATCAATCCCATATCGTGGTAGAAATCATCGAGAACTCTACGAGACCCATTTGCACAAAACCAAGCCATTGGGACTGAATTCCTCTAAATCAAGCAAGTCACGCAGGTCGCCAAACCCAAGAGTATTACCACAAAACACTTGCAAAACCTCATCACATCATAAGAACCAAAATAACCGATCATACTATTACCATACTGATCCAACCTGCTACCAAGCTACCTATTTCCTTCGAGTTTCTTTTGAATTTCCTTCAAGTTAACACTTCTCTTTTCTAGCACACTACGACACTTAACTCAACGCTCACCACAAGGGATCCTAGCATAAAACCACATCGCCCTTAGCCCATAAATCGACGTATTCCTGTTTAAACACTAAAAATATTGTGCCCACAGATACCCACTATGAAGAGGCCTTTTGTGAATCTAAAACTGTTTCCTTCACCTTCCTGATACTGAAATGTAGAATCCATAATGATATTGAATTATCGCGAGTCTTTGACTCCCTCCAATGCAAATCTTAGATTCTAGCCATATACAAATCCAAAAAATTCTCAATCGCCACATATAAATCTTGAATCCATTAGAACCCTCTCGAGAGTCATCCACTCTGCTCAAATGTCAATTGCACAACCCAAGCGAGCCAAACGACATGTACCCCATTAGCACAACGACACCCAAAGAAGTAACCCCGCCTTAAAGCAACCGAATAAATTTCTACTCCATGCGAACTACATTCCTCACGAATAACAACTCAAATCATTCCATGATTTCCATATACCCATAAAGTGTAATACAACCCGTATCCAAAAGTTCCCTTACTCGAATCATCCTCAATCTCAACCACTGCAAGTCATAACTGATTGACAAGTATGCCTCAAACTGAAACCAGTAAAACACATAACCATGTAATCAAATCATCTATAGCAGACTCCCCCCACTTGGCTCAAAGCCATAGAACAAAACATTCGATAAATCACAATATCCATACTCTATTACTGTCATAATCTCGTACTAAAATTCAACAAAATCCTTCATAAGCTCATGTAACACAAACCATATAATACCTCAGATCATCACAAGCTCGCATTCATCCTAGGGCCGATCTGGTCAACTTTCTTAACAAATCCAAACTCAAATCGCAACACCTATAACCCACTGGTAGAAAAGAAACCCTCCACATAACATCATAAGGATCACACACCCATAGATTACCCCGCAGGTGATAACACACCCGCTTAGCCTCAAACTGGGATTATCTCTATACCGTTTCACAGCCACACCCCCGAGTAAGAACTCATCAGCAAGAAACGAAAATCTACTTCATTCCACAAGTGAAATAACACGAAAGAATCTCTCAAAAACCTTCATAACTCAAAATTGTATGACACATCCACCGAAATCGAGCATCTAATTGTCCTTTTCACATCTGAAGAAAACTCTTCCCACACATTCAAACCATCTAAACACATCCCGCAGTCACATGCTACTCATCGTATAGCCATCCAACCACTCACTGAGCCACTAGTCCCATTTATAGGGACACAACTAGACATTGAAGTCCAAAGCACATGCTCACACAACTAAAACTACCGAGCCTAAATTATGGTCCGGGCCTCAAGTCCTCCAGACCGGCCCATCACCAAAACACAGAAAACACATCTCGTACCTCATCCATAGAATCACAAGCCGCCAATGCACAACTAATACCGAGCGCTCACATATGCATACGAGTGAGTGGGAAAAAAATCAAAGAGATACTGCTTCAAGCTGAATCAGTGCAGCATGATAAGGAAAGAAAGATGGGTAGTTTATCCTAAATGTCTTGTAGCTTCTCGAAGATAGGCATGGACGTCATCATACCGATCGGTATGACTCTGCTAGACACTTGCTCATGACTTGTAGAACCTATGAACCTAGAGCTCAGATACCAACTTGTCATGACCCAAAATCCAACTAGTCGTGATGGCACCTAACCCAACCCACTAGGTAAGCCAATTAGAAATAAACCACAATATAATGATAATGGCAACAATCAAAAATGAAATAATTGAATTTTATACAACACCCCAAGATCTATTAGTACAAATCATGAGCTTCTAAGATATAGAATTTACAAAGTTGATATGAAATAAATATATCATCTGTTCGAACGTACGTAAATAGATTTATAAATATAAAGCTACCAAGAACAAGAGGAAGCTATAACCAGAATACATGTACATCTTCAATGCCAGCTCTCGCCATACATAGCAACATCAGCTCCAAAATAAGCACATAAGGTGCAGAAGTGTAGTATGAGTACAACCGAGCCCATGTACTCAATAAGTAACAAACCTAACATTTGGTTAAAAGTAGTGACGAGCTTGGACAACGGTCAGAATCCATTATCAATAGCTAGAAACAACGTGTAACAATATAATAAAAGCAGTACAAGTAATAACTTAAAAGATATTATGCTCAGCCTGTCCACAGTTATGGAAAATAGGCATGATTTTTAGGTATAACGGTGAAACCCAAATCTTTCACTGAAATCACCAAAATACGAGTATCCAAAAATAACAATTTTTCCCCCAAAAACTTTCAACAACAGATAAGATGTTTCATTATCAGATAGCATGAGGAAAGTACATCTCTATTCTTACATGTCAATGTGCATATGAAGTTATGAATGTCAAAAATCGTGTAGCATGACGAAATGCATCTCTATGCTTGTATGTCAAGTATGCATGTAAACTGCAATGCATCACAGTGATGAACTTATGTACCACACTATTAGAGTACTCAATTTCACTATCTCGCGCTCCTACTCATCACGCTCAATTACTCAGCACACTCAGTCACTAAGCAATGTATGCTACATGCGCTCATTGCTGGTATGTCAAATTCAAGAGGGGCGGATCCTGCCCAAGCCCTAATATAAAGACAATATGGCCTGCTACGGCGTGCAGCTCGATCCCATCAATAATAATAAAGCTTATAAGGCCTACGACAACAGATGATATTAGAGACTGAGATATGATATGCTAATGAATAAATGAATATGGCTGAGTATGTAATTGCAATTTAAGAAAGTAACTCAATAATAGAGATGACCTCAGTGGGTCCCAACAAAATAAGCATATAGTCAAAACATGATTTCTAACATGATTTGTAGTGTAATTACTATAATGTAAAACATTTCATGGATAGAAACAAGATTAAGTAACTAGTTACACAGTATCACAGAATCAATCGAGTCATAATTAATACGGTGCAAGCCCGCATGCCCGTCACCTAGAATGTGTGCCACCTCAACACTAAACACATAACATGTATGTTTCGGGATTCATATCCTCAGCACCAAGTTTAGAAGTGTTACTTACCTCGAACAAGCCAAATCCAATATCGAGCAAGCCAAACAATACTCCAGAAATACCATCCCACGCGTACCAACCTCTGAATGACTCAAAACTAGCCAACAGCAACTCAAGAACATCAAATAATTCCAAAATAAATAAACCCAATCGATAAAGGCGGAAACTTTAATCAAAAGCCCAAAGTCAATCAAAAGGTCAAACTCGGGTCTACACCTCAAAATCCAATGAAACTCTCAAAATTTGACAATCTATTAAATAACAAGTCCAACCATACTAGTTTCACTCAAATCCGACCGAATCGATATTCAAAACACAAAAAAATCACTTTATGAAATTTTAAACCCTCAAATTTCACTTTGAAATCAACAACCAAATGCCAGAAACAAAAATTAATTCATAAAATATAATCAAGATCGAGTATAGAACACATACCCTAATCCATGTGGTGAATATCCCCTCAATAATCGCCCAAATCCGAGCTCCCCAACTCAAAATATGACCAAATTAACAAACCTTCAATATTATATGCTTCTGCCTAGCTGTTCTACCTTGTTTTTTGTGCCAAATAATTCCGAAACTCATTTTTTATGCCTCTTATGGATTACTAATGAAATTCAAGTCTAGTTAGGCTTTTGAATCACTCCATTTGACCTTATAATGAAGGAGATATGTTGGTTTCAATATTTGGAAATAGTGAAGATATTTAAATACAAATTCAGCGGCAATTTCGCAATTAATCTGATAAATCTAGCACCCCAATTCTTGGTAAATGACCATAAATTTCTCACACGATGCCGAAACTTGATGATTCCAGTTCCTATAGTTCCATCATTATAATACGGATATAATGGTTTAGTTGAAACATGAATCAAAGGCTATTTGCACAATATGGTAACATTTATGCTCAAATCGACATTGAACTGGAAAGCAATCACCATACAACACAAACTTATCCAACACTCATCGGAATTTAACCAAACATTGTGGATATTTCCAAAATCATCATACAAACCTATTGGAATAATTAAAACCCGATTCCAAGTTCATTTACTCAAAAATCAAACTTTGGTCAACTCTTCCAACCTAAAGCTTCTAAAACGAGAATGATTCTTCCAAATCAATCCCGAACCGCTCGAAAATCGAAACCAATCATACACGCAAGTCATAATACATAATATGAATCTACTCAAGACTTGAAACAGCTGAACAGAATGCAATTTCTCAAAACAACTGGTCGGACCGTTACAGGCTCCCATGGACTTAGAAAAAGTTTGACGCGATATGGGTGACTATGGACAGGTTGACCTAGTTGGCTCATTCATTCCAGTAGTGACTACCTATTCTTTAGAGCAATTGGCTCAAGTTTATATCCGCGAGATTGTCCGACTTCATGGCATACTAGTATCCATCATTCTGATCGGGTACGTAGTTCACATCGCATTTCTAGAAAGTGACTCAATGTGAGCTAGGCACACTGGTTGAGTTGAGTACATCATTTCACCCTCAGACAGACGGACGGTCCAAGCGCACTATTCAGATATTGGAGGATATGCTCCACGCCTGTGTTGTAGATTTCGGAGGTGCTTAGGATCAGTTCTTGCCACTTACGAAGTTTGCCTATAACAACAGCTACCAGTCGAGTATCCAGATGGCTCTGTATGAGGCTCTATATAGGATATGGTGTTGTTCGCCGGTTGGGTGGGTTAAGCCGGGAGAGGCTAAGTTAATAGGCACGGATCTGGTTCGAGATGCTTTGGAGAAGGTTAAGATGATCCAGGATTGGCTTCGTACAGCCCAATCTAGGTGGAAGAGTTATGCGGATCGAAAGGTTCACGACGTTGCATTCATGGTTGGAGAGCGAGTCCTGCTTTGGGTTTCACCCATGAAAGGTGTGATGAGGTTCGAGAAGAAGGGCAAGTTGAGCTTTAGGTATATTGGACCTTTTGAGATCGTTGAGAGGATTGGAGAGGTGGCCTACAAGCTTGCCTTGCCACATAGTTTATCTTTGGTTCATCTGGTGTTCCATGTCTCTATGCTCCAGAAGTATTATGGTGATCTGTCTCATGTTCTAGACATTAACACAATCCAATTGGATGAGGATTTGACTTATATTAAGGAACATGTGGCTATTTTGGGCAGCCAGGTCCGGAAGTTGAGATCATAGGATACTGCTTTAGTGAAGGTTCAATAGAGGGCTCTTGCAGTCGAGGAGGCGACCTGGGAGACCAAGCTTGACATGCGGAATCATTATCCTAATCTATTCACCACATTAGGTACGTCCTTATACACGTTCGAGGACGAACATTTATTTTAAGATGGGGAATGTAACGAGGTGAACGATTTTAAATCATGATTTCATATACACGTATCGTGATTTCAGACTTGGGCGTATGCCCGGAATTGATTTTGAATGTCCGTAGGTTGATTTATGTTGATTTGACAAAACTTAGCAATTTGAAGTTGAAAATTTTGACCGTAGGTTGACTTTTAGCTATCGAGTTTAGAATTTGATTTTGGGACCTGGAATAGGTTTTTTATGGTATTTAGAACTTGTGTGCAAAATTAAGTGTCGTTTAGAGTTGATTTGATAGGATTTGGACGTTTAGTTGTAATTCTCGAAGTTTTTAAAATTTTATTTGAAATTCATGTGTTTTAGTGTTCGATTCATAGTTTTAGGTGTTATTTTCGTGTTTTGGTCGTGCGAGTGAGTTTGTATGATGTTTTTAGACTTGTGTGGTTTGGAGTACCAAGGGCTCGGATGACTTTCAGACATGTTTCGGATGTGTTTTGCACTGAAAATTCAAGCTTGCTGTCTGGTGCCCTCTAGTGTCGCAATTGCGAGCACTAGGGTCATATTTGCAACAATAGCTGGAATCCTATAGGTATCGCAAATGCGATGCCTTGGTCTCATTTGCAAAAGAAGTCTGGGCTGGATTCTAATCGTATTATATCAACATATCTTACATTTCAACATCAAAATCATGTGAATCAAAGTGCAAATTTGTGAAACTTTGTCAAGCTTTTGAAAAATAAGAAATTGAGGTTTGAGAGTCGATTTGGACTCGAATTTTGATGTAATCACATAGAACTCGTGGGGTCATGGGTAGGCAGAATTTACCATTGGACCCAGGTTTTTATCGGGCGGGCCTCGGGTTGACTTTTGTTGACTTTTTGAGAAAAGTGTAAAGATCTTAGGTTTATCTATTGCAATTGAATTCCCTAGCATTGTTTAATAATATTAAGTCGATTTTGGTTAGATTTGAGCCGTGTGGAGGTAGATTTTAAGGGAAAAGCTATTTTCAAGTGTTGAATTGGCCTAGTTGAGGTAAATATCTTACCTATCTTCGTGTGGGGACTACCCCTTAGGATTGGTATTGTTTGATTCAACTGTACTAAGTGAATCCTTGTACGCAAGGTGACGAGTGGGTACATGGGTTATATATGGTATTTGACCGATTTAGGCTACTTAGACTATTTTCAGGCTTTAATTGAATGTCATGTCATGTTCTAATTCTTTTAGTCAATCTATTTGTACTTGTGTTAGTCTATCCTTACATGCCTTAAATGATTTTGTTAAAATTTGGTCTACCTCCTAATTGATCATTTGCTCTCATGCCTTAGTTGAACGTGTTGCCTCTTTTATTGTTACATCCTATCTCTTCATTGTTATTTATCGTTATTTGAAATTGTTCCTCGTGTTATCTCTTTCCTTATTGATTATCATTTACTTGAAGTAATTGTGCATGCCATTCCTTTCCTTGTTGATTTCCATTAATTGAAACTCATTGCTAAATGTTATTATCTTCTATTTTGAGTTAGTCTTATTTAATATCGTGGTTATACATTATTTTTCTCATTTATTAGTTAATTGGCATTGAAGTAGTGAAAGTCGTTAACACGTTGAGGGGAATGTTATTATTGAGACATCTATCTTATTGAGCATTTTACATTCATTGTTGTTGTTGATATTCTTCTATACGTTTGGTGGAGCTATGGGCTCTTGGTTTGGAAACATTGGTATTGTTGTTGTTGTTGGCAAGTTGTGATATATGGACACTTGTGGTGTGAATTGTTATTGTGATATGATATTGACGTGCATGCTGTGGTATAAGGCTTGGGGTTAATGTGCATGCTGCGATATAAGGTGGGAATTATGTGCGTGTTGTTTTTGATAACCTATTTCAAATGTAAGGCTCACGCGGCGTTATAAGGAAAGATTGTGATTGAAATTGAGAAATGTAAATACGAGGTTGTACCTTGGTTGGGATTCTTCATTATACAAGGCGGTGTCACACCTCCTTTTTACCTACTACGCCCCCGAAGAGGGTATAATAATAAGGGAGTTATTTCCAACGTGAAGTGACAATCGAAACGGGATTCTTTTATTAAAAATTCAGAGTCGCCACTTGGGAGATTTATGGTGTCCCAAGTCACCGGTTGAAAATCCCGAATCGAGGAAAGAATGACTCTGTTTAGCATTCCGCGAACCAGAAATCCGGGTAAGGAATTCTGTTAACCCGGGAGAAGGTGTTAGACATTCCCGAGTTCCGTGGTTCTAGCACGGTCGCTCAACTGTTATATTTGGCCTGTTATCTGATTTTAAACAATTATGAACTTATGTACAAATTTTAGCTTTTAACCGCTTTTATTCATATTTTTAAAGAGAATTGCAACGTCGTTAAAACACGTCTCGAACCACGTCACATAAATGCACCCGTGATTTTTGACATATTTTAACCTCGTTGGGATTTGGATTTGGGTCACATAAATGTGCACCCGAGTTTAGGAAGGTAATATTATTAAACTAACGCGCCTAAAGCAATTATGTGTTTGCAATTTGCGAGGACCATGGAATTTACTAAATGGCACACCTCGAATTCTAAGGACAAAACAAGATTAATCAAATGAGGGCCGTGCAATTGTCATTTTATTTGACGCGGCGCACCTTGAACTATCCTAAAGGACGCTACTCAACTAAGGCAAACTACGGATGTTCATCAATTATTTCTAACTAAGGATATTCATATCCATAGGCTAACTATAAGGAAAACAAAAAAACTAAAAAAATAAAATATGAAAATAACTTTAACGAAAAGGAATCCACAGGGATATCATGGTTTTATTCACTTTTAAAATGAAGACAACAAGCAAAATAATCACATGGGCATACAACTTACGCAGCAAGAATGAACGAACCAAAAACCTTTTCCTTTCTCCTGCCATCAAAATTATTATTCCAAATCTTCATAAATACAAGGCAACAATAGCACTGAAATTTGAAGACTACGAAAGTGATTAAATAGAACACAAAGATCACACATATCTACTTAAGCGTACGTTTGGAAATAACTTAATAAAAGGGTATGAAAATCAGTAGAAATCAGTTTCGAAATGTAACCAAACACAATTACTAAAGCAAGGGATTTCAAGCTAGAAAAAACAGTATGAAACAACATGGAAACGGACCTCGATAGCTAAGCTCTTTGAACCTGAAAATATCTAGGACTGAAAACCTTGGATGAACGACGGAACAAGGACCTCGGATAGCTGCCTCAGGCTGCCTCGAAGCTCGCCGGGAAGTTAAGAAAAATAGCCGGATCTGAACGTCCGGCGAGAGTCAGAAACACACACACACGCCGCTATTTCCGCCACGACAAACTGCAGTTTGAGCTACTATTTTTATATTTTTGGGCTGGTTTTACAGCTGATTGTGGTTGTGTGGGATCGTGTCTATGGCTGCTGAAGAACTAATCTCTTCAGTCTTCATGAAGAAGACGACTGTTCCAGGTTCAACGAGGAGGGAGGTTGCTAGAATTGGTTGTTCTCTATTGAAATTGGAATTGAAAATCAAGTAACAGGGGTCTGTGGATTCGGCCTCGTTAGAGAAGAAGGGAGCTCGTTTTTTAGTGTTCTGCGGCGCTTCTTTTCTCCGGACGTTATTTTTTATCTCCCCCTTCAGATTTTTTTTAAGTACTATTTATAGGTAGAGTCTAGGTCTAGGTGTAATTTGTGTATTTGTCAATTAGTCCCTAGGTCCTTTTGTGTTAAGTCCTTATAGTCTTTTTATTTATTTTTTTTATCCCAAAGAAGAGTCTAGAAGGATCCCTAGACTACACAATGAATGTTTTTTTTAAATAAGATAGACATACTACACAATGTCGAAGCTAATCTTAATTAATTAAACTAGACATGAAACTATTTTTGTGTTTTCGAAATTATATAAAGATAAAAACGAGGTACTATTTTTGTATTTTTTCAAATTTATGAAAAATACATAAACTAAAATATTTTTTGTAATTTTCATTTTTCTTGTACTAAAATAAAGTAAAAGCGTCAAAATTAATTGAAATAGCGCTATTAGGCCTAAATTAAATATTTACATGCTAAAATATGAAAAATCTTGGGGAGGGTCAAAAATTACATGTCTACAGGCGGTACCTCGGTTTTGCTTTCATTATATGCGAGGCGGTACCTCGTTGTGATTCTTCATTTTTTTTCCATATTGCAAAGTGTTATGGTGGAAATATTTCTTGTTATTTTATTCTTTATTGTTCTAGCAGGTGTGACGACCCAACGCGTCGTCTCATGTATTACAGCCCCGTTTCCCCCACTTATTGCTCTTTCATGTTTTATTATCAGCAACGGGTGAGTTAGAGTTGAATTGAATTGGTTTGGATAGGAAATGAGACACTTAGTCTCTTTAAGGAAGGTTTGGTTTGGAAAAGTCAACCGAACGTTGACTTATTATTTAGAAGGCTCGGATGTGAATTCCGGTGATTCGGTTAGCTTCGGGAGGTGATTTGTGACTTAGGAGTGCGATCGGAAGTGATTTAGGAGGTCCGGAGTAGGATTAGGCTTGAATTGGCAAAGTTGGCATTTTGGCGAATTCTGGTGGATAGGTGAGATTTTGATCCGAGGGTCGGAATGAAATTCCGAGAGTTGCAGTAGCTCCGTTAGGTGATTTTGGATATGTGTGCAAAATTTCAAGTCATTCGGATGTGTTTTGGTCGAGGTTTTGATCGAATGCGTAATTTTGAAGTTTTTAAGAAACTTAGGCTTGAATTCGATGTGATTTGATGGTTTTAGCGTTGTTTGATGTGTTTTGAGGATGAGAACAAGTTTGAATGAGGTTTTAGGATGTATTGGTGTTTTTGGTTGAGGTCCCGGGGGCCTCGGGGTGAATTCGGGTGGTTGAACGAGAGTTTTGAAGTTTGCTTCAGGTCTGTTGTTGCTGTCATCTGGTATTTCCGCTTCTGCGGAAATGGACCGCAGAAGCGGTTCCGCAGAAGCGGGTGAACAGAAGCGGTTCGTGGCCTGGTGAGGAGATTTCGCAAAAGCGGAATATAGACCGCAAAAGCGAGTCCGCAGGAGCGGACTGTCAACCGCAGAAGCGGTACTGGGTGATCCGCAGAAGCGGATTTTGGGATGCAAAAGCGGAAAATTGCAACTTTAATGAAAACCGCTTAAGCGGACTTCTGACCGCAGAAGCGGTCGCGCATGAGCGGAAAAGGGACCGCAGAAGCGAAATCAACTGTTGACAGAAGGGTTTAAAATATTATATTTCATCCGCGAACAAGAGGTAGTTTCCACCATTTTTAAGCGACTTGGAGAGCTTTGGGCGAGGATTTTCGAGGGTTTTGACTGAGAATCAATTGGAGGTAAGTCTCTTGGCCTAATTATTCGAGTTTATGGTAGAAATTACATGTAAATTGTGGAAAATTCATCAAAAACGGGTCAAGCTAGGGCTTGGAAAGCTGTGATGTAAAAACGGATTTTGAAAGGGCATTTGAACTCCGATTTTGTAAAATTGGTATATGTAGACTCGTGGCGAGACGAGGAATCCAGTGATGTAAATTTCGTAATTTTTCGAGAAGTGGGCCCGGGGCTCGGGTTTTTCCAACTTAGTGAATTTTGGTGTTTTTCCAGTCTTTTCGATTGGGTTATGTTTCTTTAGCCTATTGTAATGTATTCGTTGTGGTTTTAATCAGATTCGGCATGCGAAGAGGTTGATTCAAAAGGCAAAGGCATAGCGAACTAGACTTGTGGCCGGCTTGAGGTGAGTAATAGATGTAGATGATGACCTGAGGGTTTGAAACCCCGGTATATCACATTATGACGCTATATTGAGGCGAGACA
>NW_017670812.1:51726-55393 GCF_001879085.1 Nicotiana attenuata
GATCAACCCTCATCTTCTGCTCCTGTTTCATCAGCACCCGCCCAGTCAGCTAGGGGTGGAGGCCAGGTAGCCAGGGGCCGCCCCAGGGGTGGAGGCCGGACTGGCGGTGGTCAGGCTCGATTCTATGCTCTTCCATACAGGAAGGACGCCATTGCCTCAGATGCTGTTATCACAGGTATTATCTCAGTCTGCCACAGAGATGCCTCTGTCTTATTTGATCCCGGGTCTACCTATTCCTATGTATCTTTATATTTTGCTCATCACTTGGTACTACCCGAGGTTGTCTTGCTTTGCCTGTTCACGTATCTATCTCGGTGGGTGATACTATCATTGTAGATCATGTATATCGATCTTGTTTAGTGACTATCTGGAGACTCGAGTTGACTTATTGCTGTTGAGCATGGTTGATTTCTGGGTATGGATTGGTTATCTCCGTACCATGCTATTCTGGACTGTCATGCTAAGACAGTTACGTTGGCTATTCCGGGTATTCCGAGGATTGAGTGGCGTGGTACGACTGACTATGTTCCCAGCAGGGTAATTTCTTTCCTAAAAGCCCAGCGGATGGTTGGGAAAGGTTGTCTATCTTATTTGGCTTTCGTGAGAGATATTGGAGCTGAGACTCCTAGTCTTGATTCCGTCCCCTTCGTGAGGGACTTCCCTGATGTGTTTCCAGCAGACCTGCCGGGCATGCCACCGGACAGGGACATTGATTTTGGTATTGATCTGGTGCCGGGCACTAAGCCCATTTCTATTCCTCCGTATCGCATGGCACCAGCAGAGTTGAAAGAACTAAAGGACCAACTTCAGGAACTCCTAGATAAGGGGTTTATTCGTCCTAGTGTGTCACCGTGGGGTGCACCGGTTCTATTTGTAAAGAAGAAAGATGGCACAATGAGGATGTGCATTGATTACAGACAGTTGAACAAGGTGACAGTGAAGAACAAGTATCCACTACCTCGTATTGATGATTTGTTTGACCAGCTCTAGGGGGCAAGGGTATTCTCGAAGATTGATCTCCGTTCAGGCTATCACCAGCTGAAGATCAGGGATTCGGATATTATGAAGACTGCCTTCAGAACTAGATATGGGCACTATGAGTTCCTGGTTATGTCTTTTGGGCTGACTAATGCCCCAGCCGCGTTCATGCACTTGATGAACAACGTATTTCGGCTGTATCTGGATTCATTTGTTATTGTTTTTATTGATGATATCCTAGTGTACTCGCGTAGCCAGGAGGAGCATGCTCAGCACTTGAGAGTGGTGTTACAGAGGTTGAGGGAGGAGAAGCTTTATGCAAAGTTCTCCAAATGTGAGTTTTGGCTTGGGTCTGTAGCTTTTCTGCGACACGTGGTGTCCAGTGATGGTATTCAAGTTGATACAAAGAAGGTAGAGGCGGTGCAGAGTTGGCCCAGACCGTCCTCAGCCACGGAGATTCGAAGTTTCCTCGGTTTGGCAGGTTATTATCGCCGGTTCGTTCAGGGTGCACCATTCGTATGGTCCCGCATAAGCGGAAGCGGGACCGCAGAAGCGAAAAACAACTGTTACAGAAGGGTTTAAAATATTAAATTTCATCCGCGAACAAGAGTTGGTTTCCACCATTTTTAAGCGGTTTTGAGAGCTTTGAGCGAGAATTT
This sequence comes from Nicotiana attenuata, assembly GCF_001879085.1. Lineage (NCBI taxonomy): Eukaryota > Viridiplantae > Streptophyta > Magnoliopsida > Solanales > Solanaceae > Nicotiana > Nicotiana attenuata. Next base: position 53,364 of record NW_017670812.1, read on the forward strand.
TCGAGGGCTTTGACTGAGAATCAATTGGAGGTAAGTTCCTTGGTCTAAATATTCGAGTTTATGGTAGAAATTACATGTAAATTGTGGAAAATTCATCAAAAAACGGGTCAAGCTAGGGCTTGAAAAGTTGTGATATAAAAATGGATTTTGAAAGGGCATTTGAACTCCGATTTTGGTAAAATTGGTATGTGTAGACTCGTGGCGAGACGAGCAGTCCAGTGATGTAAATTTCGTAATTTTTCGAGATGTGGGCCCCGGGATCGGGTTTTGCCAACTTAGTGAATTTTGGTATTTTTCGAGTCTTTTCGATTGGGTTATGTTTCTTTAGCCTATTGTAATGTATTCGTTGTGGTTTTAATCAGATTCGGCATGCGAAGAGGTTGATTCAAAAGGCAAAGGCATAACGAGCTAGACTTGTGGCCGGCTTGAGGTGAGTAATAGATGTAGATGATGACTTGAGGGTTTGAAACCCCGGTATATCACATTGTGACGCTATATTGAGGCGAGACACGTACTCTATGACGAGTGCAGGGTCGATTGTGACTGGGGATTATGACCTAGTCCATTCCGATTGATGTTCGTACTGTGTTCTTGACTAGAAACTTTTTGGTAATCATCCTACTTGGATTTTATGAATATTTTTGGGGCTTTGTGCCTATCATTTGCATCCTTCAGGGATCCTTATCACTGATTCCATGATGCTTAGCATATTTCATGATATCAGTCCTGAGTTAGACACTGCCTCGAAATGTTTAGTAAATAAATAAAGGTTTAAACACTTAGCTCTATAATTCCTAATAATTGAAACTAAAATGAAAAATTTGACTGTGCCCGAGTGGCTTGCATGCATATATATATCTGGACTGAGTGTGGATCGGGCTGCACGCCGCAGCGAATGCTACGATGATATTGCGCTTGGGCTGTAGGAGCCCCTTCGGAGTCTGAACCCCCACAGTGAGCGTTGGTACCCAAATGGATCGAGCTGCGCGCCGCAGCGGTCATGTGCATTGCATTGCATTCATGCATTATTACCTATTTGTCTTACTTGTCCTGGTATTGTTGTTGTTCCACCGTTTAACATGCTGAATCGCTGATTATAGCTTTATATTGTAATATTTCGGAATTTCTTACTTTCAGCCATTATATATGTTTATTACTCACTGAGTTGGAAGTACTCACTTTACTCCCTGCACCATGTGTGCAGATTCAGGTGCTCCGGAGACTTAGTGGAGTTGTTTGCTGTCTTCTTGGATTTTATCTTCAGGAGTTGTCGAGGTAGCTGCCTGACGTCCGCAGGACCCGACTCCTCCCCTTTATTTCATTTATTTTTTTGTCATATTCTAGACTTCTTTATCACTATGGATATATATATTACTCTATTACATCTAGAGGCTCTAGACTCGTGACTCCAGATTTATTGGGGAATGTTTGGAATATTCGTTATTATTTTTCGTACTATTTTATTTAGATTCGGATTGGAACCTTGACATTTGCTATTTTAATCGTATTATTTGTTAACGGATTACGTATTTGGATTGAGAGTATTTAATTGGTCGGGCTTGCCTAGCATCAGTGTTGGGCGCCATCACGACCGGGATTGGGGTCGTGACATCTGAAGCGAAGACCATTACACCGTCTAAGCTAATGACTTCATCTTGTTTGAAGATTTAACTTCATTTTATCGAAGGAATAGACCATTACACTGTCTGGGCTAAAGATTTATTTCGTCTGAAGCGAAGACCATTACACTGTCTAAGCTAATGACTTCATCTTGTTTGAAGATTTAACTTCATTTTATCTAAGGCATAGACCATTACACCGTCTGGGCCAAAGATTCATTTCGTCTGAAGCGAAGACCATTACACCGTCTAAACTAATGACTTCATCTTGTTTGAAGATTTAACTTCATTTTATCTAAGGCATAGACCATTACACCGTCTGGGCCAAAGATTCATTTCGTCTGAAGCGAAGACCATTACACCGTCTAAACTAATGACTTCATCTTGTTTGAAGATTTAACTTCATTTTAT